>NW_006400149.1:510877-515049 GCF_000299155.1 Elephantulus edwardii
TTAGGGCTGTTGTGCATAGGGTTGCTATGAGTCGGAAACAACTCGACGGCACAGAACAACAACAACTGTCACTTAGAGATGTTACTACTCACAGCCACAAAAGAAAGATCACTAATTAATTACAGTCTCTGGAATGAGGCAAATAAAATAAAGCAAAGAGCTATTTTTGTATTAGTACTATTTTTTTGAGTACTTTCTTTCTTGAAACAATCTTTCGCTCTTATTTAGTCTACAAAAGTAAGAAAAGATTTCATTTGTCTAGTAATCTATATGTCAAGAAGTTACCACCACCTATCCCAGCCCCATTGCCAAATAAATATCACTTCTCTAAAACTTATAAAAGAAGTTCAAAATTTACATTTTCATTTGTTGACTTGATCTTCAAAATGAATACTGTTGTATACCACAGATAAAAAACACCCACACTTCAAGAGAGGAAAATCTACAGGGACATAATGACCTGACCACACAGATTTTGGGTGGAAAAGATTATTTGTGCCAGTACCAGGAATTGAGTTCCCCTGGGGAGGTTTCCAGTTCTCTCTAAAACATTTGCTATCTAAGGTGGATATGACTCTTCTTATCCATCCAAGGGAGAAGATACAGGTGCACTGCTGACAGAGACCACTATAAAGACCACCATCAACCAACAACCAGTCACTCACTCTTCACAAGGGAAGGAACCTAGGCAAGAATCCTGGAAAGTTCCCAACTCCCTTCAGAGCCTTTGCCAGCTCAAGGGGGAAACATTGAGCACCATCCACTTTGCATAATGTTAAAGATGCAATAGTTAGTCAAACAGGATGGAAAACCAAAACAAGTCTTCTAAAAAAAAGATAATATTGAGATTCCAATGAATAATTCAGACACGGGAAAGCCAAAGAAATATGTTAAGGATCCTATAATCAGAAAAAATGTCCATCAAATATGGAGAAACTAGATTACTTTCACACAAACAGGAACTTAAGGAATTTGTGAACACAAGACCAATTCTACAAAAAATGCTTAATGAAATCCTTTACATAGAGACAGCAGATGAAATAAGATGGACAAGAGCAACAACAGCAAAAGGAATGCAGCAAAATGGCAATGATAAAATCTAGCTTATCAATAATCACACTCAACATGAATTACTTAAATGCACCAAGTAAGATAAAAAGAGTAGCAAAATGGATACACATTCCCAAGTCCATCAATAAGTTACCAAAAGAAACACATTTAAGAAACTCGAAGAAAGACTTAATAGTAAATGATAGTAAAAAATATGCCAAGAAAATGTCATATATAAGAAATAGTATCTTATAAGTACATTTCAGTGAGAACCAAAATAAGATATAAGAAAAAACACTAATTATTACAGGCACAATAGATCAAGAGGATATAACCTTACTTAACATCTACACATTTGAGATATTGTCATGTGTCGTGGAGTTAGAACCAATTCATAACTGAGCCTTCAATTGGCTTTAAGAGAGAGTTAATTGCATGGAAGGAGATTAACTGGCCTTCTCCGCCAGAGCATCTGGTGAATTCAAATTTCATTCCTTTAGGATTGCTTTATAGCTTCTTACCACTAAGCAGAAAGAGCTCCCCAGACTTGTAGAATACATACAACAACAGGTAACAGGTTTGAAGGAAGAATAGACAATACCACATTAACAGTAGGAGACTTTAACACATCACTCTTTCCAAAAGATAGGCCTACTGATAAGAAACTCAACAAAGATACAAAGGACTAAATTATATAATAATAAGGCAATTCAACTTCATAAACATATTTAAGGTACTTGACGGCTTTGAGCTGTGGTGCTGGAGAAGAGTATTGAATGTACCATGGACTGCCAAGAAAACAAACAGATTCATCCGAGAGAGAGTTAAACCAGTCTACTCCTTGGAGGCAAGGATTCTGGGGCTTCATCTGACATACTTTGGACATGTTGCAAGGAGAGACAGGTCTTTAGAGAGGGACATCATGCTGGGTAGAGTAGAGGGATAGCGCAGGAGGGGAAGACCCTCTATGAGGTGGATTGATTCAGTGACTGGGGTAATCGGGATGGGTGCGTCAGAGGCAATGCGATTGGCACAGGATAGAGCAGGGTTTAGGGTCGCTACGAGTCGCAAACAACTCGACGGCATGTAACAACAACAACGTAACAAAAAGTCATTATACCTTTTCTCAAGTACACATGGTACATTTTCTAGAATTGACCACATCTTGGGATTTAAAACAAGCTTCAATCAATAAATAAAACACTAAAATTACACAAAGTATCTTCTCAGACTACAATGCCATAAATATAAAATTAAACAAAAAACAAGAGGATAAAGGAAAAAATAACATCCACATGGAATTTAAATAACATCTTACTTAAGTACAATTTGTTTATTATAGAAAAAATGGGATAAAAAGTTACTCAAATGAAAATAGGTATCATAGCCTTTAGGAGACAGCTAAGAAAATTCTTAGGGGAAGGTTCATAGCAATAAGCAAACCCATTTGTTTGTTTTTTATTGTATTGATTTGCTCACAAAGTTCATATACATTGTGTTTCACAGTATTCTTCATTCATATTGTATTTAATAAAATAATTCTCTCTCTTGTATTTATATATTTGTATCTCTATTGACCTTGCCCATCATTACCTAGCTTAGTGTTTTCAGTTCCCCACCTGATCCTTTCCATTTCCTTCATCTCCTCCCTCCACTCACCAAATTGTGCAATCCTGTGATTTCACCCCTACTCATCTTTACCCCTCTGCTCTTATTCCTTCCTCCCTTGTGTACTTTGTGTGCAAACCAGTATAAAATAAAACAAATGAACAAAAACTGTGAAAGGAATCAAATAAAATACTTAACACCTCCACAAAATTGGAAAAGACCAACAGATTATTTCCGCAGATTCTAGAAGAAATTATAAGATTAATGGATGAAATCAAGAAGATAGAAAACAGAAAATTATCAAAATTATCTACAAAACCAGGAGATGGTTCTTCAAAAAGATTAATAGACAAGCCATTGGGAAATTTAATAAAAGACACAAATAACTTGATTAAGAAATGAGATAATAACATAACTAACAGAAATGAAATTGTTTATATTAGAGTATTATGAAAACTTATATTCTGATAAATTTGAAAATCTAGGGGGAATGGATAAATTCCCTCTCCAGGACAAACCTGTTTGTTCTTCTAGCAGTCCATGGCATATTCAACACTCTTCTCCAGCACCACAGCTCAAAGACATCAATTCTCTTTCTATCATACCTAGTCACCGCCCAAGTCTCCAATTCATAACACATAATTGTGAAGACTAGAGCCCAGATCAGGCGCACCTTTATCTTCAGCCTGATATCATTGCTCTTCAGTACTCTTGAGATGTCTCTGACAGCTGACTTTCCCAGTGCAATTCATCTCTTGATTTCCTGGCTGCTGGTACCAAGAGTGTTGACTGTGGAGCCAAGTAAAGTAAAACTGTTAACTATCTCAATCTCCTCACCATCCATACTGATGCTGCCAATTGGCCCAGTGATGAGAATCTTTGTTTTCTTGATGTTAAGTTTCAATCCATATAGGAAGCTGCAGTCCTTTACCTTCTGTAGCAAGCACTTCAGGTCTCCCTCAGTTTCAGCAAACGAGATTGTGTCATCTGCATAACGCAAATTGTTGATGACTCTTCCACCAATCCTGATTCTACATTCCTCCTCGTACAGTGCAGCATCCCAGATGATCTGTACTGCACACAGATTGAAAAGAGATGGAGACAAAATACATCCCTGATGGACCCCCTTCTTGATTTTGAACCATGCAGTGTCTCTGTAGTGCTCTGTTCTGATGACTGCCTCTTGGTCCAAGAGGTTTTTCATAAGCACAATCAAATGTTTTGGGACTCCCATTCTTTCAGAGTCAGCTATAGCTTGTCGTGATCCACACAATCAAAAGACTGCATAGGCAATGAAGCACAGCTAGACATCCCTCTCTTATTCTCTGCTTTCTGCCAAGATCCATCTGTTGTTGTTGCTGTTATGTGCCGTAGAGTCGTTTGCGACTCATAGCAGCCCCATGTACAACAGCCCTAAATCCTGCACTATCCTGTGCCAATTACTTCTGACACATCCATCCCAATTACTCCAGTCACTGAATCAATCCACCTCATAGAGGGTCTTCCCCTCCTGC
>NW_006400149.1:515378-517601 GCF_000299155.1 Elephantulus edwardii
ATTTCCTGGCTGCTGGTGCCAAGAGTGTTGACTGTGGAGCCGAGCAAACTGAAGCTGTGAACAATCTCAATCTCTTCGCCATCCATCCTGAAGATCCATCTAATATTTGCTACAATATCCCTAGTACCACGACCTTTTCTAAATTCAGCCTGTACATCAGTCAATTCTCCGTTTACATATTGCTCCAATGTTTTGGATAATTTTCAGCAGAGTCTTGCTTGCATGTGATAATAATGATATTGTTTGATAATTTCCGCACTCTATTGGGTCACCTTTCTTTGAAATGCGAACCAATATAGATCTTTTCCAGTCAGTGGGCCAGTTACCTGTCCTCCAGATTTCTTGGCACAACTTAGTGAGCACATCCAGGGCAGCATCTGTTTGTTGAAATATGTCAGTTGGTATGCCATCAACTCCTGGAGCCTTGTTTTTTGCAAATTCCTTCAGAGCAATTTGAACTTCCTCCTTCGTCACCCTAGGCTCTTGCTCATATGTTATTTCATTAAATTCTTCTGTGTCAGCCAATTCCTTCTGATAGAGTGACTCTCTGTACTCTTTCCATCTTCTCTTGATTAATTCCTGGATCATTTAACATTCTACCCAAAGTATCCTTAAGTATTGACACCCATGGCTTGAATTTGTTTTTTTAGCTCCTTGAGCTTAAGAAACACTGAGCAAGTTCGGCCCTTTTGATTTTCTGACTCCAGCTCTCTGCACATTTTATTATAGTATCTTGCTTTGCCGTCCCAAGCTGCCTTTTGTAATTTTCTCTTCAGCTCTTTGATTTCTTAGTTTCTTCATTTAGCTTTGGCTTCTCAGCTCTCTAATGCAGTATTCAGAGTCTCATCTGAAATCTATCTTGGTCTTTTCTTCTTCTTCACCCTTTGTAATGATCTTTTGCATTCTTCATGGACGATTTTCTTGATATCTTCCCACAGCTCATTTGGTCTATGCTCATTGGTGCTTAACAACTCAAACCAGTCCCTGAGATCGTTTTAAAATCTGAGTGGGACAGACTTAAGGTTAAATTTTGGTTCCTGTTGATTTGATTTTTCTCAACTTCAGCTTGAACTTGCATATGAGTAGTTGGTGATCTGTCCCACAATAAGCACCTGGCCTGGTTTTCACAGCTGATATTGAGCTTCTCCAGTAAGTCTTTCCACAAATGTAATTTATTTCATTCCTATGCATCCAATTAGGTGAAGTCCATGCATATAGTTTCTGTTAAAAGGAGAGAGTGAAACCAAATTTCTCCTGGGAGGCAAGGATTTTGAAGCTCCTATCTCACATACTTTGGGCACATGTGAATGCTAAGCATTCTCCAAAAGTATAATTATTTAATCTTTTATCATGGTAAACTAAGTGTGCCGTCTGCTCTAATGAGGTGATATCTCAGTTGTTTAAAGAGTCCTAGAACATGTTCACCACTCTGTGCTAGGAAATTTGGGGGAAAATTGCTTTGCCTACTGACTGGAAGAGATTAATATTTGTTTCCATTCCAAAGAAAGGTGATCCAACAGCATGTGAAAATTATCAAACAATATTGTTGCTAACTCATGCAATTAAACCAGCTAGAATTGTACATTCAAGGACAACTGCCAGAAGATCAAGTTGAGTTTAGAAGACACCATGCCATCAGTGATATCATTGCTAATGTCAGATAGAACCTAGCTGAAATCACAAACACCAAAAGAACATTTATTTGTGTTTTATTGACTATGCAAAGGTATTTGACTGTGTGGATCATAATAAACTTGGACTAACAATGAGAAGAATGGAAATCTTAGAACTATTAACTATACTCATATAAAACCCATATCAAGACCAAGAAGATCTTGTCTAACCCAAGCAAGGAACCACTGCATGGCTTAAAATTAATAATTGTATGTGTCAAGATTGCATATTTTCTACATATCTATTCTACTTTTCTGTTGATCAAATAATTTTAAATCATTGAAATTTATGAAGAAGACTTTGGAATCAGGACTGGAGAAAGTCTTATCAACAACATGAACTTGTTTGCAGAAATTGAGGAGGACTTGAAGTGCTTCATGCAGAAGATTAAACATTACAGTCTTCAATTTGAATTACATCTCAGAATCAAGTAAACAAATACACTAATAGACCATCAGTGTTCCAGACTGATTCAGGTTTGGAAGCAGGAGTGGTATCCACTTCTTAAACCACATGCCTCTAGAAACTCTAGGAATTTGAAGAAATGAC
>NW_006400149.1:519241-541869 GCF_000299155.1 Elephantulus edwardii
TGCTGTTCCAGTCGTTTTTGGATTATCTTCAGTAGAATCTTGCTTGCATGTGAAATCAATGATATTGTTCTATAGTAGATATATACGGAGATAGATATATCTGGAAATGTATTTATGGATATATATGGAAAAAATATATATAGAGAGATAGATAAATATGAATATCTACCTATCCATATATATCTATTTCCATATCTTTATCTCTATTTTTCTCTCTATCACTATATCTATCTATCAATCTATCTATCTATCTATCTATCTATCTATCTATATACACATCTAGCTCTATCTACATCTAGCTCTATGTTTATCTATATCCCAACATTTCATTCCTCTCTTTCTCTCTCTCTCTCTCTCATATTTAAAAGTCAGTTGGGTCCAAAGGTATACTATTATTTTATTTTGGAGGAACATTCTTCTCAGTTGTATAGAACTCTGTCAAATTGCTGCACTGAGGTAAACTAGGCTTGTTTTGATGCAGAATCTTGTGCCATTGTGGGGGGATGTCAAATGCCATAATGGCTGCCAATGGTGCACAGTGTTTGGAGCTCCCAGTTTAAGACAGGTTTGGAAGAAGGAGTGGCAGCCTTTTCCTAAACCACATCCCTCTGGAACTTTTTTTAACTTGGAGAAATGATGATAATTATAGAAAGGCTTCAGGTCTTTTGTTCATAGTATCATTATGAGTTGTGCTCTACTGTACGGCTAGAAACAACACAACAACAATGGACCAATAAACAACATCAAAAAAGATTGGGAAAGAATAAATTTGTCAACAATTTAATCTTACTTGGCTCCACAATCAAGATCCTTGGTACTAGCAGTAAAGAGATCAAAAGATGGATTGGAAAAAAAAGATGGATTGAATTGGGTAAGACTGTTGTCAGGAACCTCTTAAATTAATGAAGCTCCTCATTAATTTAAGATGTCATTTTGAAGACTAAAATGTGCCTGATTCAGGTCATGGTGGTCTCAGCTCCTCACTAAGCATCTGAAAGCTGGACAACTAATAAGAGTGATAGGAGAAGAATTAATGCCATTGAGCTTTGGGGTTGAGAAGAATGATGATTATCACACAGACTGTCAAAATAATAAATGGAGTCTTGAAAAGAGTAAAACCAGAGGGCTCTCTGCAGACAAGAATGGTAAAGCTTCATCTCACATGGTTCAATTATATTGCTAGGAAAGGCTATTCCTTAGAAAGGGAATTCATGCTTTGAAAAGTGGAGGAATAGTGACAGAGAGGAAAACCCTCAACAAGATGTATTGATACACTGTGACTGCAGAAACAGGCAGAGATGCCAGAAATGAAGTGTCTGGTAGAGGATAAGATTCAGATCTATTTTTCATGTTGTTGTTTGTTGTTATGTGCCATCAAGTTGCCTGTGACTCATAGTTATCCTATAAACTACAGCTCTGAATCCTGCTCTACCAATAAGATTGTGCTAAATGTATTTTCTCAGACACACCTACCCCCAATACTGCAGTCTCTGAGTCATTCCATCTTATCAAGCGTCTTCCTCTCTTGTACAGTCCCTTCACCCTCCCAAGCATGATGTCCCTCCCCAAGGATTTGTCCCTCCTTGCACCATGCCAAAGTATGTAAGATGGAGCTTCAGAATTCTTGCCTCCAAAGAGCACCCTGGTTTTAGCCTCTCCAGGCGAAACTTCTAGCAGTCCATGGTATGTTCAATATTTTTCAGCACCACAGTTTAATGAGTGGACAATGACTAGGGATGATAGAGAATTGATGCCTTTGAGCTATTGTTCAAAGGATTGCTATAACTTGTACTCAACTCAATCAATAACACCTAACAATAACAAAAAGAATATAAAATAGGGGAAATGGGAGGGACCTAACAACATTGGATTACAGAGGGAAGAAAAAGTGAGAACATAATATTTTCATTTAAAGAGGGTTGTTATTGTTGTTATATAGTGTTAAATAGGAATCCACTCATAGTGGACCTCAGCAGTTTTCAAAAGCAGCAAATTACATGGAAGGAGATTACACAGCATTATCTTATGAAGCAAAGAGCAGAAATGGCATAAAGTAACTAATGCAGAAATAGTATAAAGTACCCTGACATAACTGGAAGTCAGAAATAAGTATCCAGTTTACTTTTATTCTTTCATTATTATAGATGATTCAGAATGGATCTCAGCTCCAGTTTATGTTAGAAGACCTGTTTGTGTTGGAAGACTGTCTATGTGCCTTTTAATTTAAAATTCATTATTTTTTAATATTGTTGTTGTTGTTTGGTGCCATCGAGTCGTAGACGACTCATAGCGACCCTATGAATGAACAGCCTGAGCACCATTCCTACATAGAGTTTCCGGAGGCAAGCCATTTCGGAAGTGGATGCCACTCCTGCTTCCAGGCAAATACCCTAGTGCCTACAAATAATTGCCCATAATGTTTCTAGAATAAAGATGAGGTGGAAGAAGACAAAACACTCCTTTCCAGAAGATGCAATGATATCCCCACTGGCCTCCATTAAGTGCCATGTTGGAAAGTGATCCCTTTGGGAAGTGATGATAAGCCTGTCATACAGGTTGAATTAACCTTGGGCTCAAAGGATATTTGGAACAAATACTACTTAAATATACCTATTGCCTTGAACTAAGTAACCACTATTTTATAGATAATATTAGCAAAATTTCCAAGGCTTCAATAAAAATATACAATAAAATTATATACCTTTCAATGATGGTTTAAGAATTGGTATTTTTTATGCCTTCCTCTCAGTTACCACGTAGATCTGCAACTTAAATTATTTTAAATATTTCTTTCAGCAAATAATTCATTATCATTTCATCTCAGTCTCAAGTTGACTACATTTCCTCTGAGCAGAATGCAACAATTATTATGTAATTGTGACATCTAGTAAACATTTATCTCCATTAACGAGAAAATTTTTTCAGTTCAGACACCATGTATTTTGCAATTATTAATTATTTAACTTTTCAACATTGTCAGTTTCCATATTTATCTCACTCCCTATGTTCCTCAATTTTTTACCCATTTCTGTTTATTTTTATTTTGACATCTTTTTCATTAAAATGCATTTTTAATTGTTGACTAAACCTCTTTAACAATTGGTCAAATCTCCTGACTAAGTCTGATTATTTGAATTTCCTCTCTCAATCTCCCACTTCTCGGGTTTCTAACTGATAATTTTAAATGTTCATATGATTATTCTAATTATGACACAGTGATATTTATGTGAACCTTTTCTTGTAATTCTAGCTGATTTTTATTATTTAGTTTACTGTTGATTTTACTCCCAATTGTGAGAGTGTACTTCCTTTTGCTTTATATAAAATTTCCACTACTTAATATTTATCATGCACAAGAATTTGGAAATATTCATTATGGTTTCATAACCAAGTTTCCCTGACTGATACAGTTCTTAGAAACTTTAATAGTTAAAAAAATGCCACTGAAATATAGATAATACAGTATCTGCTTAAATAAATCTCCCTCAATTTTTAGGGAAAAAATCCTGCCGATTCCCTTTGATTAAGATATTGCAGACACTAAGCAAATATGCAACATGATTAGTAAAACAAGGATCAGGAGAAAAGAAATACTTGTCATCTGTTAGTTGATGAGTAGGAAGACTTAAGTCTTAATATCCAATATCTTATCTTTACTGACCATTTATGAGATGAAACTTTCCTCTCATGTGACTATTGGAGAAATAAATTAACTTTGAAAAAGAAAGAGAGAGAAGAGAAAAAGAAAGAGAAAGAAAGAAGAAAGAAAGAAGAATGAGGAAGAAAGGAAAAAAGAAAGAAAATATAATACTGACAGACTTTAAAGTTTCTATGACATGAGTAAATCTCTTACTTTTATCTGTAGGTTTTGATATAAACTAAGATAATAATAAGAATGGTATGAATCAAGCATTGAGTTTATAGTTACTACCCTACAGGAGGTTACAAAGCATGTATAATAACTAGATATAAATTTTTCAAGTGATTAATAATTTATTAATGTACTGCAGAATCTTTAAGAGCTCAGGATCTGCAGTACATATCATTGGCACACAGATCCTTAACTTCCGCAGTGGGAATATGTCACCTTGTGTAGAGCTGTACAAGTACTTCCCTAGCTGGGGCTGGGGTGAGAGGCACTGTATTTAATGTGATCTAGCATTTAGTGGATCAGAAACTGAATATATTAGCCACACCCATGCTATTTCCCTATGCAAGCAGAAAGAGCAAATTCCTTTTACTTGGCTGGCTGAGGAGAACTCCAAAACTTTATAATTGTCTTGGGCAGAAGATCTATCTGAGGCCAGGGAATTAATTTGTTGACACATCCTAAACCAGGGGATCTGTACTCACACAACATCTTGGTTCTGTTAGCTACTTCTTGAACAAGCAGAATCTCTATATTAACTGTTCACACCACTCTTAATCTCTACCAGAACAGCAGACAAACCAACTCAGACCAGACGTCTAACATTCAACCACTCCAGTACTGACAAAAGCATCAATCAGATCCCCATTCTATTTTTTCCTTTTTCTTTTCTTGTTCTTGGCTTGCAATATTCCCCTCTAGCACCATCCCACCTCTTCTTGCACATCTACATCCCTTTTCCCCCCTTTCTGTTAAAACTCCTATTTGTTTGACTAACCAGCCAGTTTTCTTGGATATTGCTGCTTCTTTTCTGCTCACTTTGCTGTTTGTGTGTTTTCTTTTTTTTAGTTTGTTTTCCTTTCCCTGTTCCTCTCTTTATCTCTCTCTTTCTCTCCTTCCTACCTTCTTTTTATTTTTCTCTTCCTCTCTCCCACCTTGTTGCCTTTATCCTAGTTTCACGAAGCACTGGAGAGCCACAGAGCCCAAATTCACACATATTTCCCATAGCTGCACACATTAAACATGAATAAAGAACAGCTCCTGCTCTACTTGACTGGCATTAAGGGTAACTATCACCATTTTATCTACTCTCTAGTGTTGAACAGGAACAAAAACTCGAAAATTAAACTTATTGTTTGTTGTGTACTGCCAAGTCAGAATCAATCCATAACTGACCCTTTGGTATATTTTCCAAAACATTTAATCACATAAGTGAAGATTAAAGATTACCCATCCTTCTCCCAAGAAACAGCTGGTGGATTCAAGCCATGAGAATTGCAGTACAGCTTGTTACTACTTTGCACCTCACTCAACAGAAGATAGAAGTTAAAAGACTTTCAAAGACCGCAAGTGACAGAAAAAAGAAATAACTTCAAATAACAGAAAAATAAGGCAAAACATAAAAGCAAACAAACAAAAACCATAGCAAGATATGACAAAAATTGATCAAAATAAACAACTAGTAGGTTTTTCCAGAAGAATAGATGCTGTTAAACTTTCTGATAAGGAAATTTTGTTTTATTTTTAAATTTGTTTGTTTGTTATTGTTGTGGGTTTTTCCCCCCTACAAGATTGGGAGAAAATATGAGAAGAAATTGGAGCAAACACAAACAAAATTTAAGAAAACTCTAAGGGAATTTTGAAAAAGTAATATAGGGCCAAATACACAAAATCAACGCAAAATGAGAAGCCATAGGGAAAAAAAAGAATTTGACATTTAGAACATCAAGACCAAAATTTTAGAAACTGATAGCACACTGGAGGGACAAAAGAACTAAATTGAAAAAAATGAGGCAAAGAATCAGAGAAATGGAAGACATAACGTTCAATTGTTATCACTACAGAAAAAAAGTAGACTAAAAAAAAAAAATGAACCAAGCATAAGTATTGGAATTCCAGAACAGGAAGAATCAAAAAAGTACATAAAGAAGATAAGTAAAGACCTATTGGAAGAAAAAAATTCTAAATATGGAAAATGAGAAAAAAATGTTTAATACAAAAGGGGGGGGGAAACTAACAAAAGATATCAAGATAGATCATACTAAAATTTTCCAAAGCCAAAGATATAGAAAGAATACTGAAAGCAGCTTAAGAAAAAGAAAAAGCTATATAAAAAGGAGAATTAATAAGTCCAAGCTTCTATTTCTCAGTAGAAATTATGCAGACAAGAATGACATACATAAAACTGAGAAAAAAAACCAAACCAACTTCCAATCAAAATTCCTATATGCAGAAAAATTATTCATGAAATATAATTTTTAATTTCAGAAATACTAAAAAAAAAACCCAAAACATTCATTTCCAAATAGAGCCATTCCAAAGATTTCATCTTTCTCCAAGATTGTTTTTAAAAGGCAGGAAATATTCTAAGAAAAAATGCCAGTAATTTGATTTTGTGGAGGGAATCAAGATGGTAGTAACAGAAGAAACAGCATAAGGACCTGGAGACCTGCAAGCTACATAGAAACTGTCCACCAGAGAGACCTACATGGCATGCAGAGACCAACAAGGCGTAATTCTGACAGTAAGAATTTGAGTCGGAACTTTAATTAAAATAATTAGTTTGGGAGCCACAGAAGCAGTAAGCCACAGTCCCTGGCAGAAGCCGTCAGCTGAGCACCGGCCAGAAGACACCAGCCAACCCACTGTGAGACCCACCCACCAGGAGCAAGCAGGTACTTTTGGAAACAAACTGCTTACTGGCTTGATCATGTGGACCCCCTTAACTCAGGCAACAGATAGGAGAGGTCCTTAGGTCCCTCAATGGAGGTGAGAAGCCACTTCCAGAAGGGAACAATAGGTTTTTCCTTGGTCATTAAGTTACTTTGGGAAACAAACCACTGTCTGGCTTGACCACGAGGGACAACTTAACTCAGGCAACAAGAAAGTCCTGGTCCAGTCAGGAGAGGTGAGATACCACTTTCCAAAGGAAACAACAGGCTACCTCCTTGATCATGCTGCTGTCAAAAAGGAAGCACAAATATATAGGTGCTTCTCAAAATGTTGTGGACCAGTGTGGACATTTGAGAGCTGCAGGAGCTGCAAGCATTGGTGGGGTGCCTCGGTGGGGTGTAGCAAGGCACGGAGGGAAATAGTGAGCCACAACAGTGAGCAGTGAGTCTCAGCAGGACCCACCCACCAGGAGCAAGCAGGATAGTGGGAAATTGAGTAAGGTATTTAGTGGGAATCATGGCTGATTGCTGGACCAATTGTAGGACCACATCTTTAAGCAGGAAGGAGTGAGACAGTTGGAGCTCAACTGGGGCGGCACACCCAGTTCTCAAGGGGAAAACCAAGGCTTCATTCCATTCTCCCCCTCACCCCTGTCCAGTGTACATCCCCCTATCCCTGCCCATGCATTTGTCTGCACATGTACTCACCCTAGATGCATCCACTTGTGTGCCTGCCCAAACATCAGGAGCAGTGATGTCAGATCACGAACCAGCTATTACATTGTTGTTGTTGTTGTTGTTGTTATGTGCTGTCGAGTTGCTTGTGACTCATAGCGACCCTATGTACAACAGCCCTAAACTCTGCTCTGTCCTGTGCCAACCGCACCATCTCCAATATACCCATCCCAATTCCCCAGTCACTGAATCAATCCATCTCATAAAGGGCCTTCCCCTCCTGTGCTGTCCCTCCAACGTACCAAGCATGATGTCCCTCTCCAAAGACCGGTTCCTCCTTACAACATGTCCAAAGTATGTTAGATGGAGCCTCAGAATCCTTGCTTCCAAGGAACTGTCCAGTTTGACTCTTTCCAGGATGAATCTGTTTGTTTCCCTAGCAGTCCATGGTACCGTCAATACTCTTCTCTAGCACCACAGCTCAAAGGCATCAATTCTCCTTCAATCCTCCTTAGTCAATGTCAAGCTCACAGATGCATAACAAGTGATTCCTAAGACCATGGCCTGTATCTGATGCACCTTAGTCTCTAGAGAGACACCCTTGCTCTTCAGGACTTTGGCGAGGTCCCTAACAGCAGACTTTCCCATCGCAAACTCTACCACCACAACGTCCCAAAAGAAGCAGACTATCTCACTCCTCACAGAAGCCCAAAGCAAAAATAATTTCTCCAAAAGAATAAAAAGACTTCAGACATCCTGACAATTGGAGAAAGTACATCTGATAAAGAACTGATACATAGAATTTCTGGAAAGCTTTAGAATCTCAACAAGAAAAAGATGAATCCAATTACAAAAAGAGCAGATGGCATGAAGATTCATCATGAAAGAGAACATTCAGATGGCCAAACACATGAAGAACTAGTCAGTACTTAGGTATGTGTTAAGTGTGTCATAACTATGCCAACCAAAAGCAATCTGTGAATAGTGATTCCATATCCTCACGTGCCTTGAGTCATTTTCTGTTATTAACCAGACACAAAATGAAAGCAGGGACACAAGAAAGTGAATTCTGAAAGAGAATGTCTTAGGCAGAGGTCCTCTCACAGTTTAGCACTGTGAAAAAGGGTCCTTTTTTAGTTTCCCTATGGTTTTAATTTAGTTTAAGCCAATAATAATTAAAAAAAATTCTATCTCATGAGGTTATATTTTCCTTATATGTAAGTGTTGCCAACATAACAATGGGTATGATTAATTTTTAAATCTGCACGTTTTCAGAGACAAAAGTTTGCATAGGAGATTGTCCATCCTTCTCCCATGGAGAACTGGTGGACTAAAACAATATGACTTTAGGATTGCTGTACCGCTTCTTATCTCTAATATTTGAGTTCTTCATAGTGAGCATTAGTGATAGGTGCATATATTTAAAGAACAATAGTTTTATTAAATAGTATTTTTATAAGGGTATAGATCATTAATGCTATTGAAATGCTCTTTTTGATAATAAGTATAACGTCATTCTTCACTAATGATTGAAACATGGAATGTGAGAAGTTTGAATGTAGAAAAGCTGGATGATTAAAGAAATAGAAGACATAAATATTGACATACTAGGTACTGGCAAAATGAGATAAATTGGCATTGGACATTTTTTAAAATCTTTGTATTGGCTTTAATAAAATAATTTCTTTACATTATGTTTTATTTATATACATTATGTTTTATACAATCTCTCATTTACAATATATTATACAATCATTCATATACATTCTATTTTACATTATTTTTAATTAATTTTTATTTTATACTGGTTTATTTACAAATTGTGGTATATTTACATAATGAAATACAATGCAGCATGAAAAGAGCAATGACTTTGTAAATTATTATCTACTTTTGGAGGGACTAGAAAGTATTATGCTACGTGAAATAACTCAGTCCCCTAAGGACAAGTACTGTATAAGACCATTATTGTGGAATGAGTATGAGTATCCAAAGAACGGGGAAGTGGGGAGCAAAGCGGTAAGGATAGGTGGGCAGTAGGGCTAATCATAGGGTCATACAAATTGATGGGTGGAGAAGGAGGGTAAAGGAAATGGGAAAGATCCAGTGTGAAGGCATGAGACATTTTGAATCAGACAAGCATTTGATCTACTATGCTGGAAATAAAAGGTGAGGAAAAATAAAGTCATTTCCATAGTTAAAAAAGGTAATTTCTAGACTCATCTTGAAATACAAGGTTGTGAGTGACTAAATAATATCCACACACATACAAATAAGTCCTGTGAATACCACTAGCATTAAAATATATGTTCCAACAACCAGAGCCAAAAGAAGGAAGTAGATGATTTCTATCAACTCTTACAGTCAGAAATCAATCAAACATGCAGCCAAGATGTATTGATAATAATGGGTGTTTGGAAAATAAAACCAAAAATAGAGAAGAAGAAACAGTAATCGGGAAACATAGACTTGGTGACAGAAATGAAACTGGGGATAGAAAGATAGAATGTTGTACAATCAATTATTTATTCATTGCAAATGCCTTTTATAAGGAACATAACTGTGGGCTATACACATGGATATGACCTGATGGAATGCACAGGAATCAGATCGATTATATCTTTAGAAAGAATGATTGGAGAAGCTCAATAACACAGTGAAAACTAAGCCAGGTGCTGGTGGTGGAACAGACCTTAAACTGTTCATATGCAAGTTCATATTAAAACTAAAGAAGGTTTAAAAAAAAGCCTGTAGGAACAACAAGTTGACCTTGAGTTCATCCCACGTGAATTTAGAAACCATCTGAAGGAGGCTTTGAACACTAATGAATGGAAGACCAGATGAACTGTGGCAAGATATCAAGAATGCCATTTACAAAGAATGTAAAATGTCATTACAAAGACAGAGATGGAAGAAAAAACTGAGACAGGCGTCAGAAGAGGCTTTAATATTGCACTAGAGTACAGAGAAGCCAAAACAAAGGGAAGGAAGCAGGAAGTTAAGGAGCAGAACAGAGAAGACAAAGGAAGGTATTATAATGAAATAAATGTGCAAAGGGCTGAAGTGAAAACTGCAAAAGGGTTGAATTTGCTCTGAATTTCTTAAGCTGAAGGAACTAAAGAACAAATTTAAGTCATGAGTTGCAATACTTAAAAACAGAATGGGTAAAATATTGAATAATCCAGGAAGCATTAAAAGGAGATGGAAAGAGTACACAGAGTCATTAACACAGAATTTCATTAAATTACTTATGATCTAGAGGCAATGATGATGAAGGAAGAAGTTCATGCTACTCTAAAGTAATTTCCAAAAAAAAAAAAAAAAAAAAAGCAAGGTCCCAGAAATTTTATGGAATACCAATTAACATATTTCAACAAACAGATGCTGCCCTGCATGTACTCAGATGATTGTGCTAAGAAATCTGGAGGAAAATAATCCGCTCAACTGACAGATATAAATCTATATTTATTCCCATTCCAAACAAAAGTGATTGGAAAGAGTATAGACACTTTGGAAAAAATATCACTAAGATGACATGCAAGAAAATCCTGCTGAAGATTATCCAAAAACAACAGAAACAGTGCATCAACAGAGAATTACCAGAAATAAAAGCTGGATTTAGAGAGGTTGTGGCTTTAAAGATATTATCATCAATATCAGATGGGTCTTAATTGAAACCAAAGAGCACGAGAGGAATGTCTGTGTTTCATTAACTATGCAAAGGCATTTGACTGTGTCAGTCACAACAAATTGTGGCTAATATTAGGAATGAGAATCCCAGAACACTTTATTGTGTTTATCTGAAACCTATGATAGTATCAAGAAGCAGTACTCATAATAGAGCAAGGAAACACTGCATGGTTCAATATCAGAAAAGGAGTGCATCACAGATACATCCTGTCTCCATACTTTTTCAGTTTATAAGCAGAACAGTCTATAACAGAGGCTAGACTTTACGAAGGGGAATATCAGGATTGCAGGAAGATTCATAAAGAAGTGACAATATGCAGATGACACAACCTTGCTTGCTGAAACTGAGGAGGACCTGAAGTGCTTGCTGCAGAAAGTCAAGGAATGTAGTCTTCAATATAGCTTGAAACTCAACATGAAGAAGGCAAAGATTCTCACCATTGAGTCAACTGACAGCACCATGATAGATGTAGCAGAGATTGAAATTGTTAATAGTTTTAGATTGCTTGGCTCCACAACCAACACACTTTTCATTGGCAGGCAGGAAATCAAAAGACTGGGAACATCTGCTGCCAGGGAACTCTTAAAAGTACCTAGGAGCAATGATATCAATCTAGAGAGTAGGTGCACCTGATTCAGGCCATGATCTTCACAATTACTAGCTATGCATCAGAGAGCTAGAGAATGACTAAGGATTACAAAAGAAGAATTAATGCCTTTGAATTGTAGTGCTGGAGAAGAGAATAAACAGGTCTGTCTTAGAATGAGTGTAAATAAGTTTCTCCTTGGAGCAAATATTTTGAGGCTACATCTCATATAATATTGGCATGTGGCCAGAAGGGATCAATCCTTGGAGAAGGATATCATGCTTGGAAGGGTTGAGGGGAAGCACAGGTGAGGAAGACCCCAGATGAGATGGATTCACAAAGTAACTAGAGTAATGGGGGTCGGTATGCTGCAATCAGTGATACTGGCTCAGGATAGACAGGGTTCAAAACTATTGTGTATGAGTCACAGGTAACTCAATGACACACAATAATAACACAGCAATATATGATGTGTATCTGGAATTGGTGAGTATCTGTTTGTTTTAGCCTGCTAATGCTTAAGAAAGGGAAATCTGGTGGCTT
This sequence comes from Elephantulus edwardii, assembly GCF_000299155.1. NCBI lineage: Eukaryota > Metazoa > Chordata > Mammalia > Macroscelidea > Macroscelididae > Elephantulus > Elephantulus edwardii. The sequence continues at coordinate 531,277 of NW_006400149.1, forward strand.
CCTGATAAGGAGCTATGCTGCCAACCCAAAGGCATGTGAATCATGTTATCAGCAGCTCCAGGAAAAAAAGATGGACAATCTCCTCCCATGCAATTTACAGCCACAAAAAACCCACTGAAGTGTCAGCTCTAATTTGAATCCAAATCAACAACACAAAACAACAGTTGATGTTTAACATATTGATCTTTATTATATCTATTTTATGTCTTAGCATATCTAAGTTTCCTATTTTATCATGCCACATCAGTCAATGAAAATCCTGAATGTTTTATGGTGTTCATTTCTTTAAAGTTGACTCTATTCTGAAGTAGCAGCTTTTCTCCAGTCATATCTCAAGTACATTCCAATCTGAAGAATTAACCCTCACACATTTTATCTATGTTGTGGCACTGTTAATGAAGTTTCCAATGCCAGTTTTTGCTTTGTTTCTTTTCAAAAGTATGTTGTGAGAATATTCTTTGATGCTTTTTTTTATTAATAGAAACTCTGCTGAAATCTGTCCATCACTGGGGACTTTGTTAATATTAGAAAGACTAGTGGGGTATCTTCTAAAATCACAATAACACATAAACTACCACATTATGGTAAACTGATAAATGAGTGATGTAAGCTATTTAAAAGTTTGGAAACTGAGTCAGACAATAATAACTGAGTAAACTAGTCTGATATTAGTTCTATGACTTTCTTTCAATTTATGTCTTTCATATCGTAATTGTTCCTACTCTCAATTGAAAAGTATATTAAACCTTAGTTAAACATACAGAACTAAGTAGAAGCCTCCAGGAAGGAGATAAATATTATATAAAATTGTGAATAATTCTAAAACACTCTTTTATTATTATCAAACAAAATTTTAAATCCTCCTTTGAAATATTGGTAAATATAATGTTTATATTTCTATGTTCATACACAGCTGCAAGAGATTACATAGCAATTATGTATTGACTAAAAGGCTCAAGATCATAATAGCAATGTTCTGAACAATTTTATCCATGAAAATTTAGTTAAATGCATAAAGAAAATAGTTTTAGCATATATTTGTGAATAAATGATAGTCTGGTAGGTATTCTGAGTATAATTTGATATTTTTAGCAGTTAAACTGCATAATGCTTTTCAGAAAATGGAATGAAACTCCTCTTAATTGTTGTAATTTTATATTTTAACAACTCATCTAATCTTTATCATCTAGTTTTAAAAGTTTTCTGTGGTTTTATTCTCTAAGTTTACACTAAGGTTATTGTCAATGTAATACAGAAGCTGTTTAAAATACAAGTCTGTTAACTTTCAAACTAAAAAGTCTTATCTCTACTTAACCTTCTCTCTCCCCCATAATTACTTGTGGATGCTGTTTTCTTATTTAAATACAATTTCATCCTTATCCTCACTGTCACATCCACCCTATTCCAACTAATGCATATTTATTTTATTAACAACTATGTTTCACATATTAACAAGGTACTGAAGACAAAGATTATATCTATCATTTTAAAGTTATGATAATTATTAATATGCTAATAGTTTAGAGATGATGTTTTGTGCCCTCGTACAACAATAGTTATGTGAGGAACTGACCCATAGCTGACCCTCCAGGGAGTTTTCAGAAGCAGTAAATTGCACAGGAGTAAATTACCACCTTTCTCTTGCTGAACCACTGGTAGATTTTTTTGGAGGATGGTAGCACAGCTCTTTACCATTACGGCACCAGAGCTCCTTAGTGATAGGCATATTCTTTAAAAGCAACTACAATAAATTATGCTTAAAAAAACAAAATCCACATTTGTGTGAAGAAAAGGCTATTGCCCTTTGCATAGATAAAAATCTGCTGCAGAAAAACTTGAGAGTAGTAGTGATATACAGTGATCACTAGGAAGTTGTTGTTATGTGCTGCTGAGTCCCCTGCAACTAATAGTGACTCTGTACAGCAGCTCTGAACCCTGCCCTATCTTTATTCAGTCTCACTGATTTCGGCACACCTATCCCCATTGACCCGGCTTCTGTATCAAACCATCTCATCCAGAGTCTTCCTCTCCTGCACTGTCCCTCAACCCTTTTGAATATGATGTACTTCTCTAAGGACTGTCCCCTCTGGCCACATGCCCAAAGTATGTGAGACTGAGCTTGAAAATCATAGCCTACAAGGAGAAATTTGGTTTCACCTTATCCAAGACATTTCTAGGAAGAATAACTATAAATTCCCAAGTAGGAGAATGAGAAAAGAAGTGTAGGTAAGAATAGAGAGAATGTATAAAATCATAGATAACTAGAAAAATGTCAGATTTATATGTAGACTTCAACATAATGTATAATAAGCATAAAGATATTTACTAAAAGATAATTCACTGATCATTTCAGAAAAAAATCAATAGTATGCAAAGAAACACTTTATTAACAAGAACAGTGGAAGGAATAAAATGGGGGAAGAAAGAAAAGCACAACATATATTGAACTGATTTTTTTCAAAATAGACAACACACACTATGCACAGGAAGTTAGCTCTGGTCCATAGAGAATTTTGCTACTAACCCAAAGATCCAGTCTCTCTTATGTTGGAATTCATAAGTGGTTGTCCTACATGAGAAAGTAGACACACACACCCAATGTGATTTACAAACTTGGAATCCCAATGGAGTGTCAGCTTCGAATCCATTCAAAGTTGAAGGCAATGAGTAAGTAGAGAAAGAGGTAATAGAGATACTCAATATCAATAGTCAGTGTCTTGACAAAAGGATAAAAGAAGTGATACTTTTTTTAGATAAAAAGATTTCTTTTTTTCTTGGATCCACAATTAACAGAATAAAATTGGTGAATATCTGACTCTTTTAAAAAAATAGTTAATTTAAACATGTGGTTGAAATGCTTAATTTTTTACAGAAATTTCATCTAAAATTGGATTGTAGAAGAAACAATCATGCCACCACCTCTTTTCTATGTGTTTTAGAATTATGTTTACCATGTTCCTTTTTCATAAGGGAAAAGAATGTCAGGAATATTGAACGTATCATTAACTGCCAGACTGAGTAAAAATGCCTTGGAAGAAGTACAATCAGAATGTTCATTAGGAGGGAGGATGGAGAGACTCCCTATGTGTTTTGGATGTGCAATCAGGGAGAACCTACTCCTGGAGAAAGACATCGTGCTTAGTAAAGCAAAGGATAAATTTAAAAGAGGAAGATCCTCATTATGATGGATTGAATAATTACTGTAATAACAGTCTTAAATGTGACAATATTTTGAGAATGGAGGAGGATATGGCTGTTTAATATGGAGAATGAGTCAATCATACCTAACAACAAAATTCATCCATGCACAAAAACCAGAAAATTCCTTTTCAAGTCTGCATTAAGGATGAGTTTGTAACTAAAGATGTTACTGATATCAAAGACAGGAATTGATATTGCTTGTGAAAACTAACAATTTTGCAGTAAGATTAAATATAAAACAAAGAAAAAACAAAAGTAAAACCAACTCCAAAACCTGAGATGTTCATCCTCCATTCTAGGATCCTCAACACCATTAGCAATTTCTATCTTCATATTACTCTCTATTACTATTTAAACCCAGATATTGTTTTACAGCTACCTTCTCAAATGAATAATCTTGTTGTCAGCAGATAATTTTATCTTTATTATTAAGTATATTAAATATTTGGATAACCTAATTATCTTTTATTTCTTAAAGAACATTAATTCTCTTTACCTGTAAAATTCTCATACTGAGAATTTTAAAATCCAAAAATAAAGGAACTAAGGAACAATTCATGCCTCAAGTTGCAATACTTGAGGATGCTCTGGACAGAAATTAAATTATTCAGGAGCATTAAAAGAAGATGGAAAAGGGATTCCAGATCCAAGATAGCGGCAGAGGCAGAGAAAACCTGGTGAGCTGCGGGAGCAGTGGACCACTTGAAGCAGGGCCACTATGGCCTTCTACAGACCTCTGTTTATTGATAATTGAACAGTTAAACATTTGCTGATTGGTCTTCAGTGAGGATTGAGGTTCAACAACAGGAATTCAAGGATTCCCAAGGAGGAATGGGTGAGTCACACAGCTTCCAACCCCCTCCCGCAGAGCCCACACCACACTGCACTTTCACCACAGCTCCATGAGGCGCCCACAGCCAGAACCTATGGATTTCCTCTCCCAGGATGGATGGTAGGCACCGGGCCTCCCCAAGACTGGTGCAGCGGAGCCACCACACTGCTGCAAAGTGGACTTGTTCTGGAGAGAATTCTTGGAGCCAAGATGGTGGCAGCAGGGGAAGCGGGTGACCGTGCACCCCGCCTCCTGCAGGTTTGGATTTCCTTGGACAGGCCAGAGAAGATCATCACCGATACAATGGATTGTTGAAGGTCACTGTGAGTTGTCTACTTGATGACACTTAACAGCGCCAGCATGTCCAAGAGGACCAAAATCCTAAATGCACCACATATTTTGTTCTGTTGACTGCTTCTGCCAAAAGCTGTTTAGACCTGTGAGGAGTCTGTTCACAACTCTCAGGTTCTCCCTTTGCCATTTATAAAGGGGGAGGGCAGTGACACCTACTTCAAATTATAGTATGAACGCTTATGGGGAGGGGGGGATAAAAGTGGCAGTGCTGGAATTGGAGACACTGTCCTTGGCCACATAGTCCTCGGTCAGGTGAGGGGACCACAGCGGGGTTGGGGTAATTGGAGGGGAAGTGTACCAGCCAGCCCCTAGGAGGTGTTGCCCTTCTCAGGATGGGCTGTCTTCGGCCCCTGGCCCAGGGCAAACAGTCATGGCCCATTGCCCGGGGTGGGCTGTCTTCAGCCCTTGGCTTGGGGTAAGCTGTCGCGGCCCTCAGGGTGAGCTCCTCAGTTCCCAGACTGTGCCATTTGACCCTTGGATGGGGAAAAAATGCCTAGGGTATCCAGAGAATTTTATCTAGGCTGCTTTCCACCACCCTCTCCCCCAGTAAACCTGAAAGCAATACCCCCATAGCCCTTCTATTTGTAACTCACCAATTTGTTCTCTCTAGGTTTGCTCCCTTTCCTACAGGTAACCTTAACACTGAGTTTTACTCCAGACCTGACCCTGAACCCAGTGCCAGTGACAAAAAGAAAATACAACTGCAAGCTAAGGAAGCAAAGGAGGATGGAGCTTCTGAGTTCAACCAGCCATCCCCACTGGACCCACATGGGAAAACACTTTGCAGTTCAGAGGGGAGCAAATGACAGGAAAATATCTTCTAACAGAACAAGAAGGCAAGCAGCTTTAACCCAAGACCACCAGTAAGGTGATAAAGTGTCCTCCTTCTCCCCATTCACATCAATGACCCTGTTCAGCATGAAGAAACCAGAGAGTCTGCATCCAGATCCAAAATCAATAAAACTGTTGGTTTAAATGCCATTGGAAAATGCTTACCATTCCCCTGTGGCATCTGTTCCTCACTGGATCCTTTTCATTTCCTTCACCTGCTCCCCCCACCAACCAAATTCTGCAACTCTGCAACTGCATCCCTGCCCATCTTCACCCTTCTGCCTGCAACCCTCACCTCCTTTCCCCCCATTATGTTTTTCCTAATAAAATTTAAAAAAAAGGAGATGAAAGAGGGATTCCAAGATGGTGGAGGAGGAGAGAGCAGTATGAAGAGCAGAGAAGAAGCAAGCTGCATGGAGATGGGCCACTGGAGAGACCTTCACACCACCCAGAGTCCAAACAATACAGCATAAAGTGGACAGTAGGCATTTGAATCAAAACTTTTGTTGGAGAAAATTCTTTCAGAGGTAGAGGAACATAGAGCCATGGTGCAGGCTGCACTGTGGGCCCAACCAAAGCTGGAAGTGGGCAGCCAAACTCCTGTTGAACCCGCCTACCAGGAGAAAGATTAGCGGGAAATTGTCTGAGTTCTCTTAAATCCCACTGTTGTTGTTATGTGCCATCAAGTCACTTGCAACTCATAGCGGCCCTATGTAGTACAGCCATCAACTCTGCTTTGTCCTGTGCCAATTGTACTGTCTCTGATATACCCACCCCAATTACCCCAGTTAGTGAATTAATCCACTTCATAGAGGGCCTCCCTCTCCTGCGCTGTCCCTCCACCCTCCCAAGGATGATGTCTGTCTCTAAGGACCTGTCCCTCCTTACACCAAGTAAGTCTATTGGAATTTGAATGTTTTCTTGTGCCTCCCTGACCACCCATGATCTCATCTTAGGCAGGCTGGTATGAATTAGACTGGGTTTTCTTTGGCACCACCAATTACCTGGGAGAGCACCCCACAGGGAGCTCACTGGTGGAAATTTGACTGAATTCTCTTGGACCCTACTGACTTCCTAGGAATGGCAGGCCAGGAGGAATTTACCTGAGTTTTATTGGGCATCATTGACTGCCTCGGAGAGCGCCCAAGAGCAAGCAGGCAAGTGGGTATTTGACTGAACTTTCATGGACACCCAAGACTGGCCAGAGGTGAGTGGATCAGTGGGAATTTGACTGAGTCTTCTCAGGTCCCCCTGGACCCAGGTCCCTGCTGGGGCAGGAGCCACTGTGTGAGGGCACCTGGCTAATGGCCATCTGGCAGGGACAGCTGAGCAAGGGCTACTGGTTGGGAGACAGACAGCTGGAATTTGAGTAGGGATCCCACTTGTGAGCACACCTGGACAGCTGAGGTCTGAGTGAGATCCCGCAAATGGTTGACCCATACCTGTGGTCCCCCCCCCCAATTTGGCTCCACACCTGTGTCTACATGTCTAGTCAATAAACTTGCCTTTAATCCGGAGCACCTTGATCTGACTTACCTACAAGAGGCTGTTCTCACAGGCCCTGAACTGAATTTTCTCTTGAGTCAGAAGTTTAGAGAAAAATATAAGTAAGGTAGCTGCCCAGTGATTTCTAAAACATTGACTTTAGATTAAGAACATATCAATGTCTCAAGGAGAGCAAGGTATTCCACACACTACACAAGTGTAAAGCAAAATGTGACAGAGTATCAATGGATTTCCAAAAACCAGAAAGTCCGATGGAATTTTCTGACACAGAATTTAAAAGAACAACGATTTACAATTTATGGTGGATGGAAGATAAACTTGGAGAATTACAAAATAGTGCAAGTAAAAAATAGGAGAAGCTTAAAAAAATCAAAACAATGAAGATACAACAAACAAGGCATTACTGGCACCTATCTTCTATTTCACTGGTTCTGTGTTCCATCTCTTCAATTTTGCTCATGTGTTCCTCCATCATGTTGACAGCATCTGAAATATTGGACCTCAGTTTTTGAATTGTGGTTTCTTGTTTTTCCAGTGCCATTAATGCCTCTCAACAGTACTGAAGAGCAACGATGTCAGGCTGGAGACTAAGGTGTCCCTGATCTGGGCTATATTCTTTGCAATTCTGTACTATGCATAGGAGAGCTGGACGGTGACTAAAGATGACAGAAAGAGAAGTATATATTTGAGTTGTGGTGCTGGAAGAGAGTGTTAAATATACCACGGACTGCAAAGAGAACAAAGAGGTTTGTCCTGGAAAGGGTGAAGCCAGGCTGCTCCTTGGAGTCAAGGATTCTTCATCTGACATACTTTGGGCACGCTGGAAGGAGGGACTAGTCCTTGGAGAGGGACATCATGTTTGGGAGAGTGGAGGAACAGCACAGGAAAGAAAGACCCTCAATGAGATGAGTCAATTCTGTGATTGGGGGGTGGAAATAAGTGTGTCAGAGACAGTGAAGTTGGCACAGGATGGAGATGGGTTTAGGGCTCTTGTACAAAGTGTCGCTGTGAGTCACAAATGATTAGAACGCACATAACAACAATGACAAAAATACCCCCCAACACATTATACCTACTTCTCCAATTTGCATGGAACATTCTCCATAACAGATCACATTTTAGGTCACAAGGCAAGTATCAATAAATTTAAAGACATAGAAATAATACAAAGCATTTTCTCAGACTACAATTCTACAAAATTAGAAATTAATAACAAGAGGATAAAGGAGAAAAAAAATACATATATTTGGAAGCTTAACAACACCTTGCTTGAACATGAGTGGATAATAGATAAAAAAAAGTAATCAAAAGTTTTTTAAAACAAATGACAATGAAAATACCACTTATCAAAAATTCTGGGAAACAGACAAAACAGTAGTAAGAGGTCATTTTATAGCAATAAGCAAACATATCAAAAGGAAAGAAAAAATGGCCATTGACTCTCTAACTCAACATCTCCAGCAAATTGAAAAATAACAGCAAGAAAAGCTGATACCCTCTTAAAAAAACCCTGAAATTATAAAAATTAGAGAAAAAAAGAAATGAAATAGAAAACTGATAAACAATTGAAACCACCAACAAAACAAAGAGTTGGTTCTTTGAAAAGGTCAATAATATCAACAAACCACTAACAAAACTAACAAAGAAGGAAAAAAATACAAATAATCCAAATAAGAGATTAAATGGACAACATCACAATAGAACCAACCAAAATAAAAAGACTAACATCGAAATGTTATGAACAATTATACTCAAACAAATATGAAAACCTAGAGGAAGTGGACAAATATTAGAAATTCACAACCTACCAAAACTGACACATGCCAAAACTGAACACCTGAACAGACTCATTACAAAAGAGGAAATTGAAAGGTAATAAAACAACTACCAGCCAAAAAGAGTCCTGGAGCAGATGGTTTGCAAGTGAATTTTATCAGACATTCAGAGAAGAACTGTCACCAATCCTACATAAGCTATTTCAGGAAATAGAAACAGATGGAATACTCCCGGGCTCATTCTATGAAGCAAACATATCCTTCATACCAAAGCCACATAAAAACACCATCAAAATAGAAAACTATAGGCCGACATCTCTCATGAACATAGATGCAAAAATCCTGAATAAAATCCTGGCCAATAGAATCCAATGATACATCAAAAAAATAATTCACCATGACCAAGTGGGATTCATAACAGGTATGCAAGGATAGTTCAACATAAGGAAAATAATTCATGTAATTCATCACATTAACAAAGCAAAGAACAAGAACCACATGACCCTATCATTTAATGCAGAAAAGGCCTTTGACAAAATCCAACACCCTTTCCTCATTAAAACACTCAACAAAATAATATTAGAGGGGAATTTCTTCAACATAATAAAAGTATATACGTGAACCCGAGAGCAAATCTTTCTCGATGGATAAAGATTAAAGGCATTCCTCTTGAGAAAAGAAACTAGGTAAGGTTATCCACTATCACCTCTCCTAGTCAATATGGTATTGAATGTCTTAGTGATAGCAATAAGGCAAGAGAAGTAAATAAGAAGTATCCAAATTGGCAAAGAGGAGGTAAAATTTTCTCTATATGCAGATGATATGATAGTATGTTTAGAAGACCCTAATGACTCAGCAAAGAACCCCATACTGAACAGTTGAGCAATAAAGCAAAATGGCAGTATACAGGAGCAACATACAAAAATCAATTGGATTGCAACGTACAAAAATCAATAGGATTTCTGTACACTGACAAAGAGAATACAGAACTGGAGCTGAGAAAAGTGATACCCTTCACAATAGCTAATCACAAGATTAAATACTTACGACTAAAATCTAACCAGAAGCACAAAGGATCTAATCAAAGAAAATTACAAAACATTATTACAAGAAACAAAAGGAGACCTGGAGAAGTGGAAGAATATTCATTGCTCAAGGATAGGAAGCCTCAATATTGTGAAAGTGACAATACTACCAAAGGTAAGTTACATGTTCAATGCAATCCTAATATAAATACCAATTCCGTTCTGTAATGAAATAGAAAAGGCAATCTCTAATTTCATTTGGAATGGAAGAAGCCCTGAATAAGCAAAACACTCCTTAAAAAGAAAAAGGTAGGAGGTATCTCACTTATTGATTTCAAATACTACTGCACTGTCGTGGTGGTCATGACAGCATGGGACTGGTACAATGACAGACACATAGATCAATGGAATCGAATTGAGAATCCAGAGATCAACCCATCTATCTCTGGTAAACTGATTTTTGACAAGGAGATGAAATCAGTTAAGTGGGGAAATTACAGCCTTTTTAACAAATGGTGCTCAAAAAATTAGAAAACTATTTGCAGAAATCTCAAGCAAGATCCACATCTCATTCCGTATGCAAAAAACAATTCAAAGTGGATTATGGACCTAGGACTAAAACCAAGGACTCTAAACTTCATTAAAGAAAAGTTTGGAAGAACTCTAGAAGTCCTAATTCACAGTATAAACAGTCTTCCAAAAATCCTGGATAATCTACAACCAGGAAAAGACAAAATAATGAATGGAACCTTCTAAGAATCAAATCCTTATGCATATCCAAAAACTTCTCCAACAGGGTAAAATGGAAAGCCACAGATTGGGAAAAATATTTGGTAATGACATGTCAGATAAGAGACTTATATCTAGAATTTATAAAATACTAGAGCACCACAACAAGATAAAGGTAAATAATGCAATTGAAAAATGGACACAGGATATGAATACATTAAAATGGCCAACAAGCATATGAAGAAATGTTCACAATCCCTAGTTTTAAGAGAGATGCCAATCAAACGAACTATGAGATATCATCTCACCCCAGTAAGAATAGCAAAATTTAACAGGACAT
>NW_006400149.1:542454-543224 GCF_000299155.1 Elephantulus edwardii
GGATATATGATTGGGTACTATTGTCATGACAGGAATCCAGTAAAAAGGCTGCATAGTGGAGTGGACTTGGAGGGAGGGATTGAATAATAATGAAATAGTTTTACTTTTCAAGGAGAAGAGTGAATTGGGGGCTAGGGGTAGGCAGGGAGAAAAGTGAAACAACGAATGAATGGAAACCCTAAGACACTGTAAATTTTCATTAAAATTATTTTTTAAAAAAATGAAGATGGAAGAAGTATACAGAGTCACTATAGCAAAAGGAATTGGATGACACAGAAAATGTCATTCATGAAACAACATATAAGTAAGAGCCTGTGGTGATAAAGGAAGTTCAAGCTGCTGTGAAAGAATTGACAAAAACAAAAACAAAAAAAGAACCCAGCAATTGATAGCATTCTCACTGACATATTTTAACAAATGGACACATCCTTGGATAAAATCACCAAGTTGTGCCAAGAAATCTGGAGGAAAACTACCTGGCCAACTAACTGGAAGAGATTCATATTTTTCCCATTCTAAAGAAAGGTGACACAACAGAGTGAGGAAATTATCAAACAATAGCACTAATGTCACAAAATTCTGCTGAAAATAATTTAAAAAACAACCGGAACAGCAAGTACATTAACAGAGAATAGCCAGAAGTGCAAGCTGAGTTTAGAAGGGGCAGCGGTACTAGGGTATAGGTAATATTAGATGGATCTTTACTGAAAGCAGAGAGTACCAGAAAAATGTCCATCTTTTTTTAAATTTATTTTATTTTTTATATTATT
>NW_006400149.1:558684-559765 GCF_000299155.1 Elephantulus edwardii
GCCTATGTTGATGAAGGAAGAAGATCCAGGTTATAGTCTTCATAATTACTTGCTATGTGTCGTAGAGCTGGACAATGACTAGAGATGATACAATGAGAATTGATGTCTTTTAGCTGTGGTGATAGCAAAAGGTATTGAATATACCACGGATTGCTAAGAGAACAAAAATGTTTGTTCTAGTGACGGTGAAACGAGACTGTTTCATGGAAGCATAATGCTGAAGCTTCGTCTGTCTGACGTACTTTGGGCATGTTGCAAGGAGTGACCAATCCTTGTAGAGTGACATCGACATCATGCTTGGGAGTGTAGAGAAACAGGACTAGAGAGGAAGACCCTCAATTAGATAGATTGGCTCTGCTACTTGGGTAATGAGGGTAGGTGTGTCAATCACAACAAGTTTGACACAGGAGCAGGGTTCAGAGATGTTGTATTTGGAGTTTCTATGACTCAATAACACAGATCCATAATAACAACAACATATGAATTTTTCTATTGACTAAACATTCAAAAACAAACTCACTGACATTGAATTGGTTCTGACTCATATCAAACCACCACAAATTTTCGGAGACTGTAAATTTTTTATTTACTCTCTTCCCAGTTCAAATTAAGTTGGTAGATTTTCTGCTCTGCCAGTTGATTAGATCTATTCAGTGTCACTATCAATTGCAGTCAAGTTGATGGAAACTAACAACAACAACAATAGCATGCAAAGCTACTTTCTTGGTGAAAACTCAAAGTATATGTTCTTAGATTTTATAACAAAATTTTTCAAAAATTTAAATTATCTTTTCACTTTTAAACAATTCTCAGAAATTGGTGGGTAGAGGGAGGGTGTTAAAGAATTAAGAAAGATCCAGTGGAGACTTGAAAAGTCAGACTAGGGATGAGCATAAATCAAGTGTGATTAAGTTTACAAAACTCAATGTATTGGAACGATCTTATGAAATACAATGTGAATGAAATAATACATGAAACATAATCCATATGAATTTTGTAGGCAAACTATATAAAATACATTTTTTCAATGTTGTGAAAATGGCAATACTACCAAAAGCAATTTACACATTTAATGCAATCC
>NW_006400149.1:561871-564787 GCF_000299155.1 Elephantulus edwardii
AAAGTGCAACAATGAATGAATGAAAACCCAAAATCTCTTTAAATGTTCATTAAAACTAATAAAATTTAATAAAAAATACACGTTTTTAAAAAACAAAAACTAAAGAAATCTATCTCTGCTTCCCTTCAAATTCAAATTATCTTCTGATGCCTGGTACCAAGGTTATTATTGGTTGTGGATCCAAGGAAAATTAAGTCAATTTTTTTTTCTATCTATCTATCTTTCTATCTATCTATCTATCTATCTATCTATCTATCTATCTATCTAGCTATCATGATGCTGCCTATAAGCCCAGTGATAAGGAACTTTGTCTTCTTGATATGAAGACAAAATCTTTATTGAAGTATTTCATTTCCTACAAGAAGCATTTCAGGTTCTCTCACCTTAAACAACATGGTTGTGTTATATGCATAGTGTAGGTTGTTGATACATCTTCCTCCAATTCTGATATTCAACTTGACAAATTACTTTCTCAGTATACAGATTGAATACATATGGAGAAATGATACAATTCTTATGCACACCCTTCCTGATTTTAAGCCATGTAGTATTTCCTTCTCCTATTCAGACAACAGATTCTTGATCTAGGTATAGATTTCACATGAGCAGAATTAAGTATTCTAGGATTCCTGTTCTTCTCAATGTTAGGCATACTTTGTTGTGATTCATACAATAATATGTTTTTGCAACAGATAGACAGACATTCATTTGATATTTTATGCTTTCAGCCAGAATCCATCTAATGATATCCTTGGTGCCAAGCCCTCTTCTAAATACAGTTTGAACTTTAGGCAGTTCCAGTCATTGTACTGTTCCAGTTATTTTTGGATAATCTTCAGGAATATTTTGCTTGCATATGATATTTGGAAGCAGAGGTGTAATCCACTTCCTAAACAATATGCCTTTGGAAACTCTATCAATTTTGAGAAATGACTTATAGAAAGGTTTTAGGCCTTTTGTTTATAGGGTCGCTAAGAGTCATGCTCCACTTGGTGGCAGTGATTAACAACAAACAACATGATATTTATGATGTTGTTGGATAATTTCCACATTCTGTTAGATCATCTCTCTTGGGAATGAGAACAAACATGTATGTCTTCTAGTCAGTCGGCCAATCAGCTGCCTTCCAAATTTCCTGACATAGACTGGTCAGCATCTCCAAGGTTGCATTTGTTAGTTGAGAAATGTCAATCATTATTCCATATATTTCTGAGGCTTTATTTTTTTCCAGTGTCTTCAGCATAGGTTGAACTTCTTCATTACCATTTGCTCTTGTTTCTATGGCACATCCTGAAATTTTTCAGTTGACTAGTTCTTTTTCATACAATGAACCTGTGTATTCTTTCCATGTTCTTTTAATGTTTGTTGAATCATTCAGGATTTTGCCTATGGAACCTCTCACCATTGCAACTCAAACCTTGCACTTGTTTTTCAATTCTTTTAAGCTTGAGGAATACTGAGGGGATTCTTTTTTTTTTCATATTTGCTGATTACCTGTCTGCACATTTCATTATAAATTTTTGCTTTGTCTTCTTGAGCTGCCCATTGAAATCTATTGTCCAACTCTTTTACTTCAGTATCTCTCTCCTTTTAGTATGGAGGTATGAGACAGGATAGGACAGGGTTCAGATCTGTTGTTCATAAGGTCGCTATGGGTTGTGCACTGAACAACAACCCAAGTTTTCCTAGAAATAATAGATAAGTAAAATATCTGGAGAGACTCCTGATTCTTCTTTTTCCAGTTCTGTTACAGCCTTTCAAAGGCCTCTTCACCAGTTAAGTCTCACATATATTTCCCAGCCTAATGTGATGTGTGAAAGGAAAATGAAAAGCTCCTTGAAACTACTCCAATGTCATCCATGGTATCAATTCATTTTCCTTGTATAACATTTATTCCTCACTTTCAAGATCCTCTATATGAATGTTCATAAATTTAAGCTTTCTATAATTTCTCAATTAAATTTTGTTAACTAACTACGATAAATAAATAGTAATAATCAATTAAGAAGTGTCCTCACAATAAAAGACAATTGAATTTTGTTGTGAGGATGTGCCATAATGATATAAAATGGCCTTTTTTTCTGGTTAGTCTTTTCCACTATTTCTAGTTAAACTTTACTATTAATTCTATATCGCCAATCTTACATTTATTATTTTCAAGTCAAGTTCTAATAGAAGGAATATTAAAGAATACTGAAAAACATAACTTACCAAATGTCTGTCAAAAGAGTTAAATGAATTTATCCTTTTATAACCATTATATCAGTGTCCATCTAATTGCAACTTTTAAAATGAAGTATTATTAAATGTTAATAGCATTGCAGTCTTACATGTGAAATATAACATATCAAGTTATAGTACTATTATTTTCTTTTTAAAAATTTTAACTCAATTACTTATGCTTATTTGTCATTTATTATCATTTACCATGGACTTGTATTTTATACTAGGATAATATTTTATTATTGAGTATTATAAATGCTATATATTTAATAAGAGCTCTGTTGGTCTAGTGGAGAAGGAGCTCACTGCCAACACAAAGCCATGCTGTTTGAATCCACCAGCTGCTCTTTAGGAGAAAGATGAACAATCACTTTCCACGTGATGATTTATAGCCACTGAAAATTTAATAGAGGGTCAGTTATGAGTTGGCTGTAACTCAGTGGAAATAAGTTGGCTATATATTAAATACAGAATCCTTTGCTTTATATTTGTAGTGCAAATATTTCCTCCTTAATTATTTCAAAGTTTGTGTTTTTTAAAGCTCCAATGTACTGTTATTTGAATTATAATTTATATTTTTTTTATTTTGTGTGTGTGTGTGTGTACTGTCAAATTGGATCTGACTGGTACAGGAAGAGATTATCCTTCCTTCTCCAGCAGAGCCTCTAATGGATTTGAACTGTGCACCTCTGG
>NW_006400149.1:568137-584415 GCF_000299155.1 Elephantulus edwardii
ACTGTTCCTCTTCCTTTGTATTTCCATACTTGAAAATTCAACCTCCTTTGCCATTTCTGTTATCTAAATGTGTTCTGTTGTACATAGTCAGAGGCTCGGCTCTGACTAGCTGAAGTTGGGCACCTCACAGGACAGCCATCAGACCCCACAGACCCACCCTATTTTCTCAGGTAATCAGAGATGCCAAAAGCCCGCGACATCCGTTCCAGCAGAAAGGTCAAAACAGAGGCTCAGCTCTTACTAGCTGAAGTTGGGCACCTCACAGGACAGCCAGCAGACCCCGCAGACCCACCCTATTTTCTCAGGTAATCGGAGATGCACATTACAAAAACATAGAGCATGAAAAGATGGATATCAGAAGAAACTGTTATTTGCACTTAGAACACTGATCAAAAGAGATGGAAGAAATGCTGAAGTAAGAAGCTGAATGCCTGATTTCAAAGGGTGGTTCAAAAGCACAAAGTAAATTATTATCATGAAAAGTATAAAGAACTAGATTAATTAAGTAAGAAGGGAGGGACACACTCAGAATTTCAGATAACTTCCGGAAATTCAAGCTGGACTCAGAAGTGGCCTTGGAATGAAATATATCCTTGCTGGTATCAAATTGAAATTGGTTACCAGAAAGATGTTAATGTGTTTTATATGAACCATACAATACTATTTGTCTTTGTGGATCATAACAAATTATGACTACCATGGAGAAGAATGGGAATTCCAAAATACTGCATTGTGTTCATGTTAAATCTATACATAGACCAAGAAGCAGTTGACAGAACAGAACAAGGGAACATTGAATAGCTTAAGGTAAGTAAAAGAAAGTTGTGTGCTAGGTTGTATCCTTTCTCTATATCTATTCAATGCGTATGCTGAACAAATCGTTGGGGAAGGTTGTCTAAATGGAAAATAATGTGGTATAAGGATTAAAGGAAGACTCAATAGCCTGTAGTACAAATGACATAACCTTACTTGTAGAAAATAAAGAATACTTGAAACACTTACTGAAGAAGATCAAAGACTACACCCTTCAATATGCATTATCTTAACATTACAGAAACAAAAAGTCTCACAACTTTCCATTAGGCAACATTATTGAAAATTTTTACTACTTCATTTTACTTAAATCCACAATCAAAACCCTTAGTAATGTCTCCAAAATTCTAAAGAGCAAGGAGCTGATACAAGCCTTATTATTGTAAATTGTTCTACATGTATCCAAAATTTGGAGAATTAATAAGGAATCGAAAAAATTAATGTCTTCAAATTGTGTCATTGGTAAAGTGTACTAACTATGCAGCAGGTTGTCAAAAAAAATTCCAAGATGGAATAAACACTTTACAGCATGCAGGTGAAATGATTTTGGAAATTAGTACATAACTTGGGAAGGATTGGAGTACATTTTGCTAAGAAAACTAACTCAGTCCCATAGGGACAAAAAAAAGTTTAAGACCATTATTGTAGAAATAGGATGAAAACTAGAGAAAAGGGTATGAGGATCCAAGGTGAGTGAAGGAACACAGGGGTGAGGACAGGCAGGGGGTACTCATAGGGTTGCACAATATGATTAGAAGAGGGAGAGGTGTGTAAAGGAAATAGGAAAATTATGGTTTGAAAAACAATGCATATGAACTTTGTAAGCAAACCAGTGTAAAGTTATTTTGGTTGTTTGTTTTTTTTAAATAAATCTTTCTTGAATGAAATACAACCAGAATATCTCTTAGAAACAAGGATGGTAAACTCTCATCTTTCATACTTTGAGCATATTTTGGGAAAGGACAAACCTTGGAAAAGGTAGAGGGTCAATGAAAGAGATGAAGACTCTCAACAATATGGATTAACACAATCAACACAATTACTATAAAAATGGACTGGAGCATTACAAAGATTATGAGGATGAGATAAGATAAAGCAAGATTCAGATCTATTGTTCATAGGGTCACTATGAGTCATGGTTGACTCTAGGCATCTAATAACAACAACAATAATATCTATAGGATTGATTCTGGTGTACAAAATTAATCCCAATTTCAATATTATTTTAAAATTTTATTTTGGAGTGCATGTAAAATCTTACAATATTTACTTAGATCTTTTAAAATTAAAGAGTAGAGTCATAGAAGTAAGATGATGATGTAAGTAGTTGTACACTTCCATCCTTCACAATAAATTCAGAAGTGAGAAAATAAAAACAAAACCCAGCAAAGTCTGGTGGAATCAATGGTTTTAGAACTCTAGAAAGTTGCCAAAAACTTACATCAAAATGAATCTGGAATTAATTAATTAAAAAGTTTATTTCAAACAGTTGGAAACTTTACCATAGATGCTCTTATCACTTTCTCTATGCAAGAAAGTGAAAATAAAAAAAAATTAAAAAGTGAAAATAAATGAGTTCTGCAATACATTCTCAACTGAGCACTCAGAAAGGGTCGTTTTTGACTCACCAGTGACTTGAAAAGATTTTGCTTTTGTGTGGTGAGTTTTTATGTGTATCTCACCAGAAGTTTCTTTAAGGAAAGAGGAAACACAATCCTGGTTTATTAGCTTTAGCAAAAGCCTTTAGACTCTATTAAATTGAATAAAGCGATTGAAGGATATAATATCCATCTACATGTCAAAGTAGAAGTTAATGAGATTATTGCAGAATTTAGAATTTCCAAAGCACCATGTAATAACAACTAATGACAATGTAGAAAATTTTAAGGTTCATTCCCTCCTGAAATGCAATTGAACTGGAAAGAACAATTGTGATGAAGTACTTTGAATATTTGGCATTATATTTAAAAAAAAATACTAAGCAACACACATTAATGAGATAGAATTGGAACTGATTCACAGTTGAGTTTCCACAGAGTTTCTGAGGCATGGTAGGAGATTGCCCAGTTTTTTTTCCCTCACTGAAGCTCTTATATTTCAATAGCTAGGATTGCTCAGCTTTTGTGTTAGCAATGCAAGCAACATCATATGGAATATGCCACCACATAACTTAAAATTAACTAGGGGCAAGGCTGACAAAAGGAAAAGTCTTTGATTGCTTCTATGTGAACCATATAAACCAATATGCTTATGTTCTTGCTTAATTGCCCCACAATGGATTCTCACTCCTGGCCTCCTGCTGATTCCAGTTGTCCAGAGTAGAATTACTTCATATGGATTTCTAGGTTGTGACATTTCTGATGAAAGTCGAGAAACCTGCCTTCTAACACACCTCTTGGTTGGCTCTAACCATGCATTTTGTTGTAAAGCATCTACTTATTTTGGCACTTAGACACTCCTATGAAACTGGCTATCATCATTTCTCTCTCAGTATCCATCATACATCGAGAGATTCCTGGGGTTTTCTGCTGGGTCAGCAGAGAAAACTACTAAAACATTGTAGTTAATACAGTTTCCATAGTTGATGTAGTTTGCTGTTCCCTGAGGAGACAGTTGGATATTACTGCTGAAATATTATTCTTTTTATAAGAATTTTTTTTGAGTGGTAAGTGGCAAATGTGTGCTTTGGTAAAATCCATAAGCCAATTTTTTAATACATACACTATGCAAAAAACTAGCTTGGAAAAGTTACAAAAACAGTTGAACATTTTGGCTGTTTTGATGTTCTTGTGATTGTGAATAATGCTGCTATGAGCATTGGTGTACAAATCTCAGTTTGTGGCTCAGTTCTCATAGTCTCAGGGTATATTTCATGTAGTGAAATAGTGGGGTCATATGGAATTTGTATATTCAGCTTTTTGAGGAAGTGCCAAACTGCCTTCAAGAATGGTTACACCATTTTACAATCCCACCAACAATGTATAAGAGTTTCTTTCTCATCACATCCTCTCCAACATTTATTACTTGCTTCTCTGTTAAACTTTGCCACTGTTACTGGAGTGAGATGATACCTCATTATGGTTTTGATTTGTGATTTGGAGCATATCTTAATGTGTCTGTTTGCCATTCGAACATCTTTCTCTGTGAAAATTCTTTCCATGTCTTTTGCCCATTTTGTATTTGGGTTATCAACTAATAGATTGAGAAATTATGGTACAGTCACACAATGGGATACTATGCATCACACAGGAGCAATGATTTTGTAAATTATTACTTAACTTGGGAGGGTCTGGAAAGCATTGTGCTGAGCGAACTCACTCAGTCACACAAGGATAAATATTGTATAAAACCATTATTGTAAAATGAGTATTAACATCCAAGAGGGGTGGAAGGGGGTGGAAGCAGAGGGATGTGGGGATGTGGATGTGCATGTGCCGGGGGGCGGGGAGGGGATCTAATTGGGTGATGGAAATTGAAAGAATTTGATCAAATTTGTATTTGAAGTTTGTAAATAAACTAGTCGGGGGGGGGGAGCCAGTTGACTATAATAAGTTAGATGTTATCTTTGTAACAAAATATTATTTATTTGCTGGGTTTTTAAAATTGTTTATATGCTGTTTTTTGTAGCCTAACAGTGAGTTAGATTAATTTATGGTGATATCCTACACAATGAGCAGAATAAAACAACCCATGGTGATGACATCACCTGATATAATTGAACTGCTTTGACCTGAAGAGGTTTTCTTTCTTTTTATCTTTAGATTTCTCCCCTCACCTCCCCGGGGGCTCACAACAGCACTTTTTATTTGAGGCGAGGGGAGGCTACCTGAGGGGTCAGAGGTCACACCGCTGTTAGTGGCACCATACTGACTACAGATCTGTTTCTCTCCTGGGTTAGAAGGGTGCATTCCCAGTGGAACAGAAAGGGCAGGGCGGTGGAGGGACTTTGAATCTACACTCCTCCTCAGAGCCCGCCTCTGGCAGTGGGCCCACTCAGAGGCCCCACACCGTGTGGAATAGAGCAACTGTCACTGGGGCTCCAAGGCTTCAGACTCGATGCTGAAGGGGTAATCCTTGTGGTCAGCACAGCTCACCAAACACACACCCCCCAGTTCCTGTTGTAACTGAGTAAGGTGTTCACCTCCGAGCCTCTCAGGTCAAAGTCAAAGACCTGGAAGTTCTCAATGATGCGTTTGGGGGTCACAGACTTGGGGATCACAACCATGTTCCTCTGCATGGGGAACCATATGAAGGACCTGGGCCACAGTCTTGTTGTGCTTGGTTGCAATTGCTTTGATCCTGCGGTCCTCCAGCAGGGAGGGGTCCTTAGGCTTGGCCCAGGGCCGGCCGGGGAAGCCCAGCGAGCTGTAGGCGGTCACCATGATGCCCTTGGACTGGCAATGCTGGGTCAGCTTCTCCTGGGAGAGGTACGCGTGATACTCCATCTGGTTAACTGCTGGCTTGTACTTTAAGCCAGGCTTGTTTAAGATCCTCTCAATCTGCAGGTGGTTGAAGTTGGAGACACCGATGGCCTTCACCAGGCCTTCGTCCACTAGCTCCTCCACGACCGTCCAGGTGTCAACGTGGTCGGTGTCGGAATCACGCTGCCCGTCCCTTCCAGAGGGAAAAAGTCCTTCCCCGCCTTAAAGCCGGTCGGCCAGTGGATCAGGTAAAGGTCCAGGTAGTCTAGCTTCAGGTCACTCAGCGTCTTCTTACAGGCCTCCTTCACCAGGTTCTTGTCATGGTAGGTGCACTAGAGCTTGCTTACGATAAAGAGCTCCGGGTGCTGGACCACCCCGGCCTTGAGCTTCTCCTGGAGGGCGGCGCCCACCTCGTGTTCGTTCTGGTACACGTGGGCACAGTCGATGTGGCGGTACCCGGTGTTGATGGCCACCTTCACAGTCTCCCCGACTGGGCCTGGAGGGACTTCCAGGTGCCCAGCCCCAAAATGGGCATCTTGGGACCAGTGTTGAGCTCGAGGAAATTAGCCATGATGAGATGCAATGGTCACTCTCAAGACTCCAGAATGAGCAGTCAGATTTATTTATTTTTTTTTAAACATTGAAAATATGTTTTTTTAAAGCAGATATCTCCACGCCTTTTTTCCTTGGATGATCTTAATATGAAAGTTATTTACATCCTATATAAAAAGCTATATGAAAATTGTTTCATCTAGAGACAATCAAAAGTTTAACCCTTTGTCCCTTACCCTCTTAGTTAATTTTGGTCACGTTGTAAGGAGAGATCGGTCCTTGGAGAAGGACATCATGCTTGGGAGGATGGAGGGCAGGCACAGGAGGGGAAGGCCCTCTGGGAGACGAATTGATTCGGTGACTGGGGCAATCAGGATGAGTGTGTCGGAGACAGTGAGATTGGCACAGGACAGAGCAGAGTTTAGAGCTGTTGTACATAGGGTTGCTATGAGTCACAAGCAACTGCACGGCACATAACAACAACAACAACAACAACAATACAATGTCAGATTTAAAAAAACAAAAACAAAAACAAAACAACCCTCATTCCTACTTTCCTTTCCAGTAGAAATAAAAAGTATGACTGTGTATGTACTACTTTAACTAGAAATTGAACCCGTATGAGATGGGAAAACTAATTGAATCACCAGCACATCCAACAAACTTGCATCAGTTAAATGCTTCTAAACACATGGATTACCCAAACCCTATGAGGCAACAAGAAAATTTTAAAAGACAAATAAGTAATGCTTGACTCAATAAGTAATCTTAAAGCTCCCAACAAAAAGTCCTGGTCAAGGTGTCTTCACAAGGAGAACATATCAAACATTTACAGAATTCACATCAATTCTTGTCCATTTTTTTAAAAAACGTATTTTATTGCTTAGCATATAATTATTGATATTCACCATGCTTTGTACATGTACTTTCTGTTTCACACAATCATTCATATATGTTGTGTTTCATTCTTGTACTTTGTATATTAAACAACCATTCTTAAGCATTAGATTTTATAGAATTGATTTTCATTGCTCTAGGCCTATTATAGGGAGCTCTGGTGGTCTAGTGACAAGAAGCTGTGCTTAAGTCCTGAAGACATGTGGTTCAAATCCACCAGTTGCTCTGTGGTAGAGAGATGGACAAACTCCTCCCATGCAGTTAAGTGCCTCTGAAAACTCTCTAGAGGGTCAGCTACGGTTGGCTTCAACTGGATGGTACACATACCTTATCTTTTCAACCCCATTTAGCATTTCCCTATACCTCACCCTGACTCCACCCACCAACTTCTGCTATCCTAATGATTTTCCCCCTTCTCCTTTTTCTGTTTCTCCTCCTCTCTAGCCTCTTCCCCTATTCAGCATTTGTACATATCTTGCTCAGTTATCCTCTTATCACAATAGACTCACACAATATTTTCCCTTATATGACCGTGTTATTTCACTTAGCATAATGTTCTCTAGTTTCTCCAAAATCATATAGTTTTCACAAAGTTGTTGTTCTTTGGGGCTGCATAGCATTCCATTGTGTTAATCTATCACAATTTCTCAAGCCATTAGTTTATTGATGGACATTTGGATTGTTTACATTTTCTTGTTCTTATGAGTAACAGTGCTATGAATATAGATGCAAAAATCTCCATTTGTGTTTCAGACCTGATTTCCTGTGCGTGTGTGTATTCCTAGTAGTGGAATATCTGGGTCATACAGGATTTCTATCTTAAGCTTTTTGAGGAAATGTCAAATTGCCTTCCAGAGTGGTTGTACCATTTTGCAATTCCACCAAGCAGAGCAGTTCCAATCTTTCCACGTCTTCCCTTACATTTATTGCTTGCTGTATTGGTAAACTTTGGTAGTGCTGCTGGGGTGAAAGAATATCTCATTGATATTTTGATTTACAACTCTCTGGTGGTCAGTAAATTAAAACATTTCCTCATTTTTCTGTTGACCAGGACAATATCCTCTTTTGTGAAGGGTCTTTTCATGTCATTTGCCAATTTGTGATTAGATAGCAATCTTTCTTCTCATGGAGGCATTGCATTATTCTCTGAACTTTAATTATAAGACCTTGGTCTGGAATGTTGTTGTTAAATATTTTTCCCAAATCTATGGGCTTTCTTTTTATTCAACTGGAGAAAGTTTTCATGCACAGAGAGATTTGATTTTAAGAAGGTCAATTTTGGTCAGTTTCTATATTCTCCAGGCTTAGCATTTTTGTCTATGTTTGTAAGCCTGTTTATGTCATAGGCCAGAGCTTCCAATTCTGTTCCTACTTTTTTTCTTAAGATCTTTATAGTTTGGCATGTGGCCCATAGGTCTCTGATAACTTTAAATTGGACTGACTTTTTTTAATTATTATTTTTATGGTGTGAGATGTGGATCTTGTTTCCGTTTTCTACAGGTTGATATCCATCTTTCCAACACCATTCAGTAAAGAGGCTATAGTTTCTCCTATTTAATGAATTTTATGATAGATTGGCATTAGGGTAATAACTAGGGTAATGAGGGTATGTGTGTCAGAGACAATAATATTTGCTTAGGATAGAGTATAGAGCTATTGTGTATAAGGTCAATATGAGTCATAGTCGACTTGATGGCATATAACATCAACATTATGTATGAGTTGTTAATGTTTAATAATTCTGGGCAAATCCCCCTTTTTTCCAGAAAACAACCAAAACAAACCTAAACAACCGAAAAGAAAAAACAAAACAAAACACAAATATCACCCAACAATCCAAGAAAAGATTGTCAACAACAATAACTTGCATCCTCATATAACATTAGTTCATTATAACTGAATCTTTGACACATGTCTAGCGTCAGTACTGAATGTGCGGTATAAGCACTTATCGTGTCCAGACTGTTCATCCTGTCTGCATCTACTTGGAATTCAATAATTTATCCCACATTACTTCATTTTAGGTGAGTGTCCACCATAAAATAGAAATATCTATGAAAGAATTAGCCTATTAAATACTGACAGCATTTTAAATATTCTTTACTCTGTATTTAAAGATGTCATAGATAAAAGGACAGATAAGGGATCATGTTTCCATTATGCCCTCTAGCCTACCAGAGGAAAGTCAGGGTGATGGTAATGTATGCTTGCTTAAAAGTGCTTGCTTGCTCTTTCCTCTTCACAGCCTGTTCCACCTGCCGTCCAATTAATCTCAACAGTTAACAGGTGTTCTGAAAATTGTTTTCAACATAAAACTGCAGTTGTTTATAGAGCTCTTCACTTTTTTTAGTGCTCTCTACATTTGAAATATAACTTCCAACAAAACAAATTAAATTTCAAAATGAAGACAGATTTAATCAATAATAAGGATGCTAGTAATTATTTTAAATGTCAATAGCAGTAAAGGGAAATCTTTTCAACACTAACTGGAATCTCAACATGTTCAATTAAGACAAGAGAGAAATAACAGTTTTGATTGAGGAGAATATAGAGTGAGAGTATGAGACAAGGGTGCTATCTGTATGAGAAAGGTAAAAAAAGAAAGTATAAGAATTTATATGGCATCTTTACTAAAGGATCTAAAGCATTAACTCACACACACACACACACACACACACTTATATAAATCTCTTATATATGGTCTAATTTGCATATTCATATATGGAAATAGACACAATAGTGTATCTGGCTTACATTATCTAATATTAGCAAAATAGTACTTCTTTATGTCTCCGTTACTTGCAGTCCTAATCTTGGGGTGAGGGGGAAGATGTGGCAGTTAAGTTATTATTCTGCCGTTCGTAGTTGTAAATGCATTATTACATTCTGTGGAACTTATGTTTTTAAATGCTGTCAAGTAAGATCCTAGAAACCCTGTTAACAACATATCATACTCTGGCCAACTTGGCACCATCCTCATGATCTCTGACATGCCCAAGTCTTTGTACAATAAACATGTCAATCCATCTTGTTAGAGTCTAGTCTTCTCTTTCTCTGATCCTCCACTTTTCTAAGTGTGATGGCTTTCTTCAAGAATTGGCCCTTCTTGACAGTATGGCTAAACCATGTAAGGTGAAGTTTCCACATCTTGCCTATAAGAAGGACCTAGGCTGCACTTCAACCAAGACATACTAGCTTGTTCTTTGATAGTCTATGGACTATCATTGCCACCACCACCAACTTGATTCAAAGGAGTCAGTTCTTGTTCTGTCATCCTTCGTTATTGACCAATTCTCAGATGCAAAAAAAGCAACTGAAATGGCTCAGCTTAGATAAAGAGTCACTTAGTTTTTAAACAGACATCTTTGCTCTTTTGCATTTTTCCTTGACAACCATTTTCCCAGTGCAATACATCTTTTAATTTATTGACTGCTGCTCAGTGTTGATTATGGATCTAAGTGAAATGAAATTATTGGTAACTTCAATTTTTCTCTCCACCTAGTATTATTTAGTCTATTGGTCCAGTTGTGAGGATTTTTGTTTTCTTGATGTTTAAAAGTAACCCATTTTAAAGACTATAATTGATCTTCAGCAGTTAGTTCTTATAGTATTCTTATAAAAATATAAGATAATAGACTTAAAACTGTAGTTTTACCATGTTTGAATCAGCTCATTAAGTAAGATCGTGTTATTTTTGTCATGTGCTATTGAGTCACTTGTGACTCATAGCAGCCCTGTGTACATGATCCAGGAACCTTAACTCTTTATTGAGCAATTTCATTGTCACTGACACATCTACCCCCATTACCACAGTCACTGAGTTAATCCATCTCATCCAAGTTCTTCCTCTCTTGCATTGCCCCTCCACCCTTCCAAGCATAATGTCCTTATCCAAAGGTTCATCCTGGACATGTGCACCAAATATGTAAGAAGAAGCTTAAAAATCTTTGTCTCTAGGGAGCAGTTTGATTTCATCCTCTCCAGGACAAAGCTGTTTGTTCTCTTGAAAGTCTATGATATGTTCAACACTCTTCTCCAGCACCACAACTCAAAGGCATTGATCCTTCTTCTATCATCTTTAGTCATTGTCAAGCACTCTGATGCATGGCAACTAATTACAAAGACCGTGACCTGGATCAGGTACACCTTAGTCTACAGACTGATATCATTGCTTTTCAGGACTCTAGAGATACTTGACAGTGCAGACTTTCACAGTGAAATTGGTCTTTAGATTTTCTGACTGCTGGTACCAAGAGTGTTGATTGTGGAACCAAGCAAACTGAGGTTTACAACAATCTCAATCTCTTCTCTCCCTGTCATAAAGCTGCCAATTGGTCCAGTAGTGAGAATTGCTGTTTTTAAGATATTAAATTTCAATCTATATGTAAGACTACAATCTTTGACTTTCTACAGCAAATGCCTCATGTCCTTTTCAGTTTTGGCAAGCAAGATTGTGTCATCTGTATAATACGGGTTGTCTTCCTCCACTCCTGATGTTACATTCCTCCTCACAAAGCCCAGCCTTCTGGATGATCAGTTCTGCATATAGATTGAAATGATATAGAGATAGGATGTATCTTAGATGCACACATTTCCTGTTCCTAAACCATAGGTAAGATCATGTTATTGTTATGTGCTTTTGAGTTACTTGTATGTACAACAGTTCTGAACCCTGATCTTCTGAGCCAACCTCATTGTCTCTGACACACCCGCCCCTATTATCAGTCACTGAGTCAATCCATCTCATAGAAGGTCCTCCTCTCTTGTGTTTTCTCTCCACCCATTCAAATGTGATGTCCCTCTCCAAGGACTGGTCTCTCCTTGATATACAAAAAGTATGTCAGCTGAAGCTTCAGAATCATTGCTTTCATGGAGTAGCCCAGTTTCACCCTCTCCATGATGTACCAACGTCTAAATTAGGAAGATCCCCAATATTTAAAAAAATTAATAAATATTATTTTGTGGAAGAAAGCTAAACTAACTGATTTACATATTCAGTAATTATTCATATGCCAGTGCCATAATCATCAATATGGATCACACAAAAACTTAAAGAAAAGAAAAATCCTCAGAGCTGAACAAATAAATATTATAATAAATGAAGGACAGATTGAAACTGTAAAATATTTCATTGTATTTAATTCACAATAAACATCTTTGAAAACAAAAGTAGAAAAACTAAAAAGAACATATTAGAAAAACTAAAAGTAAAAAAGCAAAAGTAGAAAAACTAAAAAGAACATATTATATTGGACATATCTAGCGGGACATATCTACTGTCAAGTAACCCTTTAAAGTATTCACAAGCAAATATGCCATTTCAAACTCTAAAGTGCATTTACCCCAATAGTATGTTCTATTGATTCTTATGTCCTGGAAATTAGACAATGAATAAAGAAGAACAAAGAAGAACCGATGCTTTTGAAAGGTGATGTTGAAGACGAATATTGAATATCTCATGGACTGCCAAAAGAACAAGTAAATCTGTCCTGAATAAGTGTAACCTGGATGCTCCTTATCTACAAGGATAGTGATATACTATCTCATATACTTTGGGCATGTTATCAGAAGAGGCCAGTTCTTACAGACATGTTTTGTTGTTTAATACTATCAAGTCAAAACCTACCCATAAATGACCCTCCAGCAGATTTTCAGAAGCAGTAAATCACATGGGATAAGATTGCTCATCTTTCTCCCATGAAACAACTGGCAGACTTGAACCAAGGAGAGAGACGTAATTCTTAGTAAAGTGGAAGGTCAGAAGGATGTCAGTGCTTGACCTGATTTTAACTACCGATATAGAGCTTCTCTAAAAATTCTTTTCAAAGATGTAATCATTCTTATTCCTATGTGGTTAGAGGCCTCATGGTCAGTCAGAGAAGACTAGCACACCCAACACCAACCAAGGCCAGATATTATTTAGGCCTTCTGGACTGTGTGCTGCTGCCTTGATGTGAGAATCCCTGCCACCCTCTCCATTATAACTGTATATCTGCTTGTCCTTGTGGTTTTCTCTTAAGGGTATTATTATTTATCTGTCTGGAAAATGTCTTTGCCTGTTCCTGCTCTTAATAGCTTACATAGATTTATGTTCACATGTCTATCTTCTACTTTTTTCGGGCATGACTCTTATTTGTCAAATGCTGTACTACAGCAGAGATTAAGACAAACAAGGATAAAGGACTGACCATTCACTTCTGAAATAGCAAAATTTGGAAAACCCTGTTAATTACAGAACTCACTTAGACTATGTATTCCTACTATAATGTCTCAGACTCCAGTCACTCCTGTCTGTTACCTGGGTGCTCTCTGGCAAAGAAGGCTCGCTGAGCCCACCAGGACAGCTTCCACCACACATCTTGGTGCTTGTAGGCCAGGTGCTCCTGGGCTTCCAGGATGGTTCCTGACATGGGTCTGGGTGTTTGTATCCACTGGAAATATAGAAAAGCGACCCATATTATCCAGATGTACACTTAGTTTAATTGGATCTCAACATTGATATCCAACATCTACATGTAAAAACTGGACAATGAAGAAACACAGATAATTGATACTTTTAAACTATGATGTAGAAAAAAAGAATATTGGGTATGCCCTGCACTCTAAGAAGATCAAACTAGTCCACTTTGAAGGAAGTACAGGCATATTAGCCTTTAGAATTAACCATAGTGAAACTGTGTCTCATTAACTTTAAAGATATTAAGCATGGGAAACATGGATCTCCTTAGCCAACTCAACATAAACCCACAAATGAGATGGGTTTCTGTAAGAAATATGTCTTTTTCTTGTAATAACACAGTATGTAATATCTCAATTAATTAATCAATCAGTCAGACAAAATGTACAATTATGGTGGAAAGGCTACTTTTTGTTTCTTTCTGATTTTTGTTCTTTGAAAAGTAAGAAAGAAGATATATTTGATGGTCACTTCCAGAAAATATATGCACTGTTTGTGTACTGAAAAATACAGACAGACAGACAGACACACACACACACACACATACAACTCTCGAACAAACACAAAACTTAAAATAGAAAAGGAGAGGAAATAATCATTAGTTATTAATTATTACACCATGGATGTGTCCTATCTCTATACATTTTCAATCTATATGAATAACAGATTACCTATGAGGCTGGGCTCTAAAGGAGGAATATGATATCAGGATTGGAGGAAGACTTATCAACAACCTGCATTATGCAGATGACACAACTTTTCTTGCTGAATCTGAGGAGGTCCTGAAGCACTTGCTGCAGGTCAAGGATTTCATCCTTCAATATTGGTTGAATCTCAAAATCAGGAAAAGAGATTCTCAACATTGGGCCAATTGACATTTATTATTTTTATTATAGATGGTGTAGAGACTGATATTGTTAACAGATTTAGTTTGCTTGGTTCTACAATCAACACTCTTAGTATTAGAGGCCAGAAAATCAAAAGACAAATTGCATTGGAAAATCTGCTGTCAGGGACTTCTCCAGAGTGCTGAAGAGCAATGACATCGGTCTCGAAACTAAGTGTGCCTGATCCAGGCTTTGCAACTACTTGCTTTGCATCAGAAAACTGGACAGTGACTAGGGATTATAGAAAGAGAATTGATGTCTTTGAGCTGTGCTCCTGGAGAAAATATACCAAGGACTGCCAGGAGAACAAACACCTTTGTCCTGGAGAGGGTGAAGCCAGGCTGCCTCTTGGAGGCAAGAATTCTGAGGCTTCATCTGACATACTTCGGGCATGTTTCAAGGAGGGACCCATCTTTGGAGAGGGACATTACGCTGAGAAGGGTGGAGGGACAGTGTATGAAAGGAAGACCCTGGATGAGATGGATTGATTCAGTGACTGGGGTAATGAGAATAGTTGTCTCAGAAACAATAAGGGTGGCACCGGATCGAGGAGGTTTCAGGGCTATTGTACATAGTGTTATGAGTTGCAAACGACTCGATCACACATAACAACAACAACAACAAGATATTGTTATTAGGCTTCATCTGGTTGACAGTGACTCATAGTGACCTTGTGAACAACAGATGTGAATATAGCTATAGTCTATCCTATACTATTCTCACAATCTCTGATAAAGTTCAGTTTATTGTTGCAGTCTCTTTGTTAGTCAATGTTGAGAGTGGTAATCACTCTTTGTCCCTTCATCATTCCTAAAGATGTATATGTTCAAGACAACCATAAATTTTTGTTTTCAATGATTTCATAACATTTCTTAAATAAATGATGAAAGTTTAACTTAACCATTCAGAACCTCTATATTTTTAACTCTATTTATTGAATAATTTCTTTTAATCCTCAAACTAAGTCATTTTCTAATTTTACTTAGCTCTAGTAGCTAGGTAAAATTCCTAGTGATGTATTTTTTTCCAGAGATGGCTCTCTCCTGACAACATGCCCCAAATATGTAAGACAAAAGGGAATAAAACAAATTCCAAATAAAGGTATGTTGTTGCTGTTGTGACACAGAGTCAGAACAGACTGATTGTTGATTATCCAGTGTGTTTTCAGAGGAAGTTAATCATATGGGAGATTGCCCATCTTTTTTTCTATGGAGCAGCTGGTGAGCTCAAACTCCAAGTCTTTAGAATTGCAATGCAGCTTCTTACCATCAGGACACTAGTTGTTGTTGTTATGTACTGTCGAGTCGCTTGTGACTCATAGCAACTCTATGTACAACAGCCCTAAACCTTGCTCTGTCTTGTGCCAATCTCACTGTTTCCAACAAAACACCCCACCCCTTCAATTACCCCAGTCACTGAAGCAATCCGTCTCATCGAAGGTCTTCCCCTCCTGTGCTTTCCCTCTACCCTCCGAAGCATGATAAACCTAGGTAAGGACTGGTCCCTCCTTGCAACAAGTCTAAAGTATGTAAGACAAAACTTCTGAATCCTTGAGTCCAAGGAGAAGCCTGGTTGAACCCTCTCTGGGATGAACCTGTTTGTTTTCTTAGCAGTCCAAGGTACATTCAATACTCTTCTCCAGGACCACAACTCAAAGGTATCAATTCTCTTTCTATCCTCCCTAGTCATTGTCCAGATCTCTGATACATAGCAAGTAATTGGAAAGACCATGGCCTGTATCAGGTGTACCTCAGTCTCCAGAGTGACACTATTGCTCTTCAGTACTTTGGAGAGGTCTCTAACAGCAGACTTTCCCATCACAATACATCTTTTAATTTCCTAGCTGCTGATGCCAAGAGTGTTGACTGTGGAACCAAGCAAACTAGAACTGTGAACAATCTCAGTCTCTTTACCATCCATTGTAAACCTGCCAGTTGGCCCAGTGGTAAGAATCTTTGTCTACATGATATTAAGCCTTAATCCATATTGAAGGCTGCAGCCCTTGACCCTCTGCAGCAAGTGTTTCAGGTCCTACTCAGTTTCAGCAAGCAGGGTGTGCCATCTGCATAGTGCAGATTGTTGATGAATCTTCCTCCAATTCTGATTCCATACTTCTCATACAGCACAGACTCCCATATAATCTGTTCTGCATATCGGTTGAAAAGGTATAAAGTTAGGACACATCCCTGTCGTACATACACCCTTTCCATTTTGAACCATGCAGTGTTTTCTTCCTCTGTTCTCACCATTG
>NW_006400149.1:584959-585536 GCF_000299155.1 Elephantulus edwardii
AGGCTCTTGCTCATGTTGTTTCACGACATTCCTCTGTGTCTGCCAATTACTTTCGATACAGTGTCTGTATACTCTTTCTGTCTTCTTTTAATACTTCCTCGATCATTTAATATTCTGCCTAAAACATCCTTGATTATAGAAACTTGAGGTTTGAATTTGTTCTTCAGTTTCTTTTTTTTTAATTTTTATTGGGAAAAAACAAACTGGGGTACAAGGAGGTGATGGTTGGGGGCAGAAGGGTGAGGATGGCAGGGATGCAGTTGCAGAGCTGCAGAAATTGGTTGGTGGGGAGAGCAGGTGAAGGAAATGAAAATGAACCAGTGGGGACCAGATGCTACAGGAAAATGACAAGAATTTTCCAATGATAGTTAAATCAACTGTCTTACTGATTTGGGAACTGGATGCCGACTCTCTGGCTTCTTCATGCTGAATAGGGGTGCTGATGTGAAGGGGGAAAGGGAGGACACTTTATCACCTTATTGGTGACCTTGGGTTAAGACTGCTTGCCTTCTTGTTCTGTTAGAAGATATTTTCCTGTCATTTGCTCCACTCTGGACTGCAAAGTGTTTTCCCAGGT
>NW_006400149.1:585979-586682 GCF_000299155.1 Elephantulus edwardii
CTTTGTCTTCCTGAGTTGCCTTTTGAAATCTTCTGTTCACCTCTTTAGTATTTTGAATTCTTCCTTCTACTTTTGCTTCTTGGTGCTCCCATGCAATATTCATTTTGGTCTTTTCTTCCTCCTCTGTCTTTGTAATGGCCTCCCACAACTCATCTGGTCTTTGCTCATTGGTGTTCAAGGCTTCTAACCAGGCCACTTGAGCTACTTAAATTAAGAAAACAACTTAATTTGAGGATTAAAATAAACTTTTCAATAAATGAACTAAAAATATAGAGGCTCTTAATGCTTAAGTTAAATATTCATCATTTATTTGAGAAATGCTATGAAATTACTGGAAACAATAATTTATGGTAGCCTTGAACCAATTATAATTGTTTGCTTTTGAATGGAAAAGTCTGAACAATCTATTATTTTGCATAAATGAGTACCTGAATTTTTGGACTGATAAATATATAAGCAAAATATTAATGTCCTCTTTCTTTATACTCACAAATGAATATGAGAAAAAATATTTTAATGTATGCATACATCTGAAAGCACATGTTATTTGTTTTCACAAACATTAACTGAGGAAGAATTCAAAGTTTATATATGAAAGAATGCAAATTAATCATTTTGAAATTTCTTATAAAGAAGTAATATATGTTACCTTTGCCTAAAATGAAGACTAAATCTCATAGTTTTCAATTTTTTATAAATCAGT
>NW_006400149.1:600679-607072 GCF_000299155.1 Elephantulus edwardii
CCCAGTAAACACAGATAAGATCCTACCTGCCTTTCTTCTGCCAGGTTAATTCCACAACAGCTTGGTTGATAGTTCCAGGTGATGGCTGGATCCCTGGTGGTGCCCTGACATCACAGGGCTGTGTTGGGGGCTGAGGTGCGTGGAAGCAAGGGACTAGGGGGTTAAGGAGCACAGGCCTTGGACACTACCACCAGGAGGTGGGGGCAGGGCTTGGGCACTGCTGGTCGGGGGTCACATAGTGCGGGCTGCAGGGGAGTCGCACAGTGGCGGGTAGTCTTCGCTGCTCTGGGGTTCCGCGGTGGATGGCTGACTATTGCTCTTCCTGGGTCTCTTCCCGGCCCGTCTGGCGGCGGAACTCAACTTTTCTGGGAAATTGCTCTTATCAAATCATTTTATAATTACTCTGACATAAAATATAATCAAAACAACTGATTTTGGAAACAGATGTTTTGTACTTGACACTTTAATTGCTACAAAAAGATATACAATAACACTATCAAGTTTTGCTTCCCATTTGGAATAAAATCATTACTTCTGCTTTGTTGTTGCTTTGTGCCATAAAGAATCACCCAATGGTTGACCCGCCAGTGGGTTTTCAGACAATAAATTGCAAGGGAGGAACTTGACTAACCTTCTCCTACAGACCCAATGGTGGATTTGAACTGCTTACTTTTAGGATTTCAATGCATCTTCTTCTTTAAGGGTATTAATAAAGTTCATTTCAGATCCTTGAGGAGTTGAAATCTGATTATTTTTACTTCATGGCCTCTGATCTTCTGTCTTTAAGAATGCATATGAATAAAAACAAATAGATCATATCAAGTCTCTTCTACTTCTTTTAAATAATATATCCAACCTATAGCAAAAATTATTTTTATTACATATATGTTGTTCTTCATATTCACATATTTGTTCCTTTTTTTTAACTTCACAGTGCCTTAAATAGTCATTATTTTATCTTACTCCTTTTATTCCTAAATAAAACCATGTTACAAAACTAACTTTCTAAGATTATTCTCAGTTTGGGGGGGGATGCTTTCTTGATCTGAATTTACAAAGGTTTCAGGCAGGCTGATATTTTTTTATTCATAAATCTTTCTATATTTTTAGTGCTCTATAGTTCAGTATTTCCAAATATTTCTCTTAATCTCCATGCATTTGAATTGTGCTGCTCATGATGAGTGTTGAATAAACCATTAAACGGTGAAAGAACAAAGAAATTTGTCCAGGAATAGGTAAAGCCAAGGTGTTCCTCAAAGGCAAGTATAGTAAGACTATGTATCGTGTACTTGGAACATGTTATAAGGAAGAGACAGTCGTTGAATCTGTATATCATGCCTGGAAAGGTGGAGGGTAAAAGAAGGAAAGGAAGATCCACAGAGTTAGAATGACCTGGTGATGACAGCAATGGGCTGTCAATAGCAGAGAGTGATAAAGGTGCAATATCAATTAAGGTTTCGTACCATAGTACATAGGGCTATTAGGAGTTGGACTCACCTAAGGGGTATCTAACAACAACATATGCACACTCTTTAGGTAATACTCTACACAAATAGCATATGGGGGGCAAAGAACCTTAAAATTAAATTAGTATAGCAGCTAGAGTTATTTTTATTCCTTTAACCTTGATACTTCAAAATAAGAATATAATACTGGGTACAATAGGACTAATTTATTTTCATACACAAATGAACTTCAAGCAAAGATAAATCTTCATGTACTTGTTGTTGTTATGTGGTGTTGCATCACTTGTGACTCGTAGTGGCCCAATGTACAACAACTCTGAATCCTGCTCTATTCTGAACCAACCTTATTGTCTCTGGCACACTTATTATGCTAGTCACTGAGTCAATCCATCTCATTGAGGATCCTCCCTTCTTGTTCTATCCCTCCATCCTCCCAAGCACAATGTCTATATCCAAGGACCTGTCCCTCCTTGCAACATACCAAAATATATCAAACAGAACTACAGATTCCTCGCCTCCAAGGAGCAGCCTCTCCAGGATAAACGTGTTTGTTCTCCCAACAATCCATATACTAAGGAATTTATTAAATTACAAAGAAGTAAGAACAGTTGTTAGTGTGCTAACATAAAAAGAAGGGGGGGAAAAAGTCTGGATATTAAGAAGTGGGTATATTTTCCTTATCTTTTCCTTATCTTAAGAATCAGTTATCTCAGAAATTAAAGTGTATTACATATTTAGTTCTTAAACTAACATTTTCACGTGAAAAAGAAATGAGAAAAAATATTCTTCTGACTATTCAGGAAAATGGGAAGAAATGCCATTATTCTGCTAGTGACAAGGATGAAAAAGTATTTTATTTGAGAATTAAGAGCATAGTTGTAATGATCAATAAGGGCTAAATTTTCTATCCCGCAAAAAACAAGTGGAAAATCTAGGCAGAAGTCCTGTTAAGTGCATTGTTGATACTGCACTTTAAGGTGCTCTGCTGGTGAGGTCCACAGGAGGTTGCACAGCTAAACGAAAGGCTAAGTTTCTCAGGTGATTCAAATCTTCTAGTGGCTCTGAGGGAGGAGAAAAACAGCAAATTTCCTCCTATATTATTTACAGCTTCTGAAAATACACTGGATGGTCAGTTATGAGTCGGTATTGACAGGATGACAATGAATTTTAATCTGGGGGTTGTTGGTTTTGGGTTTTTTTAAAGTATAATTCCATTTT
This sequence comes from Elephantulus edwardii, assembly GCF_000299155.1. NCBI lineage: Eukaryota > Metazoa > Chordata > Mammalia > Macroscelidea > Macroscelididae > Elephantulus > Elephantulus edwardii. Next base: position 603,364 of record NW_006400149.1, read on the forward strand.
ATTTTCCACTTTTAGTATTTTCAAATTATACAACATGCAGTCTGACAATATATCTGCACATCTTCCTTTTGAACCAAGAAGGTAACCAGAAATTTCCAAAGGCCAGGGGAGAGTTTGTTTTTTTAGCTTCATTTTGATATATAGACTACAAAGGCTGAGAGAATAATGAAAGAGAAGAAGAAGAGGAAATAAACAGCCTTATTTCTTGTTTTCTGTAGAAAATAGAAAATTCAGTCGAGGCAGAAAGTTTCTTTAATCTGGGTATAAGAAGTTGAAAATTTCACTGATAACCAAAAATCTCCATGTCTCCGCTGATTTGAACCCACTAGATTTTCCTTAAGAAAAAGAAAGTCTCCTCTCCTTAAGATTTATAACCTCAGAAACCCAATGGAGGTGAAATGTAAGTCAGAATTTTCTTGACTGCAGGAGTTTCCCAATATTATGAAAATCAAAGCAACAAGAGTTTTTACAAGGAAAAGTACTGGAGAAGAGAGAGTAGAATAGAGGTAGGTGGAGTCTGGATATCTGTAGAAAAATTTCACTATTGAAAATCACTATTGAAGTTGAGTAGGTTTGGTGCCTGTGTGATAGAAAATTATGGAACAACTCAGAAAAGCTACTCAAAAAGAACATGACAATTTAAAAAGTTTTACATGGGAATGAAAATATGTTTCCAACACCAAGGGAGAAGATCTTTCTAATTTGGGAGTAGGTGGAGAAATATAAAGAAATTTTGTCCACAGTTTGGCAAATGCAGTCCAAAATGTGAATTATTTCTAAATTATTGTAAGGTGCCTTCAAGTCAAGTATGACTCTGAACTCTATTTTGTGACAATCTCACATACTACACTCTCAGGTCTATTGTGGCTGTCACTATGCCAATCTACCTGGCTGAAAGTCTTTTTATTCACTGTCCCTCCACCTTTCCGAACACAATGCCCTCCATGTCCAAAGTTTGCAAGATGAAGTTTCACTGTTCTTGCTTCCATGGAGCAATCTGTCTTTACATTCTCCAAGACATATCTGTGTGTCTTCTTGATAGTCCTTTGGATATTCAGTACTGTCTATTAGTGCCACAACTTAAAGGTATTAATATTTTTTCTGTTATTTTTATTCCATATCCAACTTTTAGATGCAAAGCAAGTGATTGAAAAGATGTGATCTGAATCCAATATACCTTAGTCCTTAAACTAACATCATACTCCTCAGAAATGTGGAGATGTCCCTGACTGGAGACTTTTCCAGTGCCATGGATCTCCAGATATCCTGACTTCTCTTTCCAAGTATATTTATTATGGATCCAAGGAAGATGAAGTCATTGACAGTTTCGGTCATTTTTCCATATATTATGAAGTCGTCTATTTGTCCAGTGGTAAGAATTTTGTTTGTTTGTTTTCTTGATGCTGAGATGCAAGTCACATTGAAGGATTTGTTTGATATCCTTCTGCAAGTGTTTTAAATTCTCCTCACTTCCAGCAAGCAATATTGTAACATCTGTATATCTAAGTATATTGATGAGTCTTCCTCCAGTCCTGATACCATATTCCTCTTCATAGAGTCTAGCTTCTTGAATAATTTGTTCAGCATAAGATAGAATAGATATGGGAATAGGATATCACACTGACACACACTTTTCTTAATTTTAAACCATATCGTTCTTCCTTGTTCTATTCACACAATAACTTCTTGGTCTAGGTGTAAGTTTCACATGACCATAATTAAGTATTCAGGTTTCTCATTCTTCTCACTGTTAGTCATAACTTGCTATAATGCACACAGTCAAATGCCTTTACAAAGTCAATAAAACAGAAATAGACATTCTTCTTTTATTATCTGCTTTAAGCCAGGATCCATCTGATTCTGGTTCTATGACCTCTTCTGAATCCAGATTGAACTTCTGGCAGTTCCTATTGATGTACTATTCTAGACGTCTTTGAATGATCTTCAGCAGTATTTTGCTTCCATGTGATATTGTTCAATAATTTTCACATTCTATTGGATCACCTCTCTGGGAATGGGAACAGATATAGATCTCTTTCAGTCAGTTTGGCCATATAGCTATCTTACAAATTCCCTGGCATAAACTGGTGAGTGTATCCAGGGCTGCATCTGTCATTTAAAACATGACAATTTGTATCCCATTGATGTTTTCTTCCCAATGCCTTTACTGTAGCTTGAATTTCTTCCTTTCTTACCGTTGCCTCTCTTGATCATATGGTCTGTCCTGAAATAGTTCAGTGTGAGCCAGCACTTTTTCATCAAATAATCACATAGTATGTTCCTGGAATAGAAAGCAAAAGAAGAATTGTCTTTTATTCATAGTTCAAAAGAAAATTTTGAGTACAAAGTTGTGAGTAATAGAATGTTATCTATTCACTTACAGGGAAGATATGTTAAAATGACTATTATTCACATAAATTCATCAAGAGCTAAAGCCAAAGAAGAAAAAAAAGGAATATTTTTATTAAATTTTGCAGTCTGAAATTACCAAATATGAAATTAAGATGTGTTAAAGATATTTGGTGGCTGGAATACAAAAGTTAGAAACAACAAAATTAAAAGTTAGAAACAATGAAGGAGGAAGGGTAGTCAGCAAGTGTGAACTTGGTGACAGACATCACTCTGGGAATACAATGATCACATCTCATACATTCAATTATTTATTCATCACAAACACCAATTTATAATAAAATGAGCAGTGACTTCACATATGGATCTCACCAGATATTTGCTACAGGAATAAGACTGACTGTATCAGTGGAAGGAATCTTTGGAGAAGCTCCAAATCATCACTCAAGACCAGACAAGGTTGTGACTGTGGATCAGACCATCAATTCCTCATGTGCAATTTTGAGTTGAGGCTGAAGAAAATTTAAACAGTCCATCAGAACCAAAATATGATTTTGAATTTATTCCACCTGAACTTCAAAATCATTTAAAGAATAGGTTTGAAGCATGAAACACCAATGAATGAAAAACAGGTAAGTTGTGGAATGACATCAACAAAGAGAGCAAAATGTCACTAAAAAGCTGAAAGAAAAAAACCTAAAATGGATGTCAGAAGACACTCTAAAAATTACAGTAAAGCATGGAGAAGCCAAAATAAAGGGAAATGTTGAAGTATAATAGCTGAACAAGATTTCAAAGAGCAGCTAGAGAAGAAAATGAAAATTATCACTACAGAATATGCAGAGATCTAAAATTGGAGAATGAAAACAAAAGTCACTCAGCATTTCCCAAACTGAAAGAACTGAAAAAAACAAACTCAAACCTTGAACTATAATACTGAGAGACGCTATAGGCAAAATCTTGAAAGATACAGGAGGCATCAAAAGAAGATAAAGTGGGGGGGGGAAGAGGATGAAAGGAATACACAGAAACAATTTAATTTAAAAAGAACCAAAGAAATTCTAAAAAAATAAAATAACTTAATTGTATTTTAGCACAAATATCAGGAATACAAAAAATATCTGAGACACAAAATCATTGTGTCTCTCACTAAAATAATCAGAAAGCATAAAGCATAGCAATATACTATAGGTTATACTGAAGAGAAAATATATTCAATATGAAGTATATATGAAATTTATTTTAGAGTCAGTAAAACCAGGCTGCTCCTTGAATGGAAGGATTCAGAAGCTTTGTCTGCATACTTGGAAATGTTGCAAGGAGAGACCAGTCAGTCCTTGGAGAGGGACATAATGCTTAG
>NW_006400149.1:607482-609342 GCF_000299155.1 Elephantulus edwardii
TGGAAAAAAAGACACATCAAAAAGCTACATTATGCAGATGGTACAACCTTACTTACAAAAATTGAAAATAAATTGAAACATTTATTATTAAGATCAAAGAATAGAGTCTTCAATATAGATTACATTGCAACAATTGTCATTTTGTGTCATTGAGTCAGAACTGATAGTAGCTGAATCCACAGTTGGTTTTCAGAAATATGGGAAGAACCTGTCCATCCTTCTTCTTCAAATAGATGATTGATTTGAATGTGATTCCTTTGATATTGCAGTGCAGCTTCTTATTAGGCCACCAGATATCCCTAATATAAGAACACAAAAATCGTAACAACTGTACCAATAAGCAATATTATTACAGATAGAGAAAAGATTGGTATTTTCAATTATTTCATTTTACCCAAATTACAATCAACATCAGTGATAGAAGCAGCCAAGATAAAAAAACAAACAAACAAACAAAAACAACAACACTGGAACTGATGAGAGACAGAACTGTTTAAAAAGGAATTTATGATTAGGCATTATTTCCATGACAACAGTCTAGAATAAGAGGTGCATAGCAAAGTGAACTGTGGTAGGAGGGAGTGAATATTGAAATAGTGCAACAACTAATGAACGTTTTTTAAAATAAAACCAAACTGGGAAGTGGATAGGGAGGAAAATGTGCAACAAGGATGAATGGAAATCCCAGTTTTTCCATTAAAATAAAAATAAAAATATTTATTTAAAAATAATCAAACCCCCCGCCCCACATGCTACATTGGGGAAATCTCATGCCAAAGATCTCGCCAAAGTGCTTAAAAACTGGCATATAGTATAAAAACCAGAGTTTACTCGATTCAAGGCAGGGTATATTCAATTACTTCCCATATAACGGAAAGTTGGACAATAAATAAAGGAGAACAAAAATTTGATGCCTTTAAATGGTGGTATTGGTGAAAAAAAATATTAATTATACTATAGAATGCCAAAAGAACAAACAAATCTGTTCTGGAGGAAGTGCTAACAGGGTCTTCCTTAGAGGACATTTCTAATCAAATCTTGGAAATGATATTTTTTTTCACTTGTACTATATATTTGTATTAGGAATATTACTGATATTCTAACAGTTCATCTTCTATTTTTTTTTAAATATACAGATTAAAATCGCTTTATTGGAATCTTTGTGGTTGGTGAAACTTCATCTCACAAACTTTGAGCATCTGATCAAAAGGGGCCAATCTTTGGAAATAGAGATCATGTTGGAAAAAACAGACAATGAACAAAAGAGGAAGATTTTCAACTAGATGAATTAACATAATGACTATAAGGATGATCTTAATAATGTAGGGAAGCTTGAGGATGGCACAGGACAGGGAAAGTTTCAGCTTTATTGTTTATCATTTCATTATGAGTTACTGGCAACTTGAAGACACAACATTACCAAGACCTTCCCCATTTGTATGAATTGGCCTGCTTAGAGGTGAGATCTTAAAAAGACACTCCAGCTATGGCTTAACATAAACCAATATGATGCATCAAATCAAGAGGTGAATTTCTATAATACCATTAATTATAGCTTTGTGTCATATTACTTTGCAAAAAAGTAACCCACTTCTCCCAAGATGGCACGTTATATGAATAGAACATAATAATTAACAATAAACACAAGTAATACTATTATTCATAATATTTTACACTATTACATTACAAGTAATGTTACAATACAAGTAATACTACATTATAAGCAATATGATCTTGTTGTGTTGTTGTTGTTATGTGCCGTCGAGTCGTTTCCGACTCATAGCGACCATATGCACAATAGCCCTAAACCCTGCTCTATGCTGCGCCAACTGCACCGCCTCTGACACACCCATCCCTATT
>NW_006400149.1:611787-614379 GCF_000299155.1 Elephantulus edwardii
TTGCTTGGCTCCACAGTCAACACTCTTGGCACCAGCAGCCAGGATATCAAAAAAAGTATTGATTTGGGAGGAGCCAGCCAAATCAGGAATAACGTGGCCACTTCTTTCCCAGCTGCCTTGGGCTTAAGGCCGCCTCCTGGTTCAAACCCTAAGCCCAGACTGGCTAGCCTCACTCCAGGGACAGAGCAAACCTGCACGTCAAACACATTCAAGCCATATGCTAAGCAAATTATTCAAGAAGCTGGACTCTATGAAGAATGTGACATCAGGATTGGAGGGAGACTCATCAATAACCTGTGGTGTGTAGATGACACAACTTTGCTTGCTAAAAGTGAGGAGGACTTGAAACACTTGCAGCGGAAGATCAAACATTGCATCTGTCAATGTGGATTGCATTTCAACATCAAGAAAATAAAAATGTTCACCAGTAGTTAAATAGGTGGCACTATGATAGACGGAGAAAAGACTGACACTCTAAATGACTTCATCTTACTTGGATCTACAATAAATACACTTGATACCAGCAGTTAGAAGATCATGAGACTTATTTTACTGTTAAAGTCTGCTGTCAGGGACATCTCCAAATTACTGAGGAGCTATGATGCTAGTTTGAGTGTTAAGGTATGCATGATTCTGACAATGATCTTTACAATCACTCACTGTGATTGTAATTCACTGTTTGAGAATGAGACAATGAATAAGGAAGACAGAAAAAAATTGAGTTGTAGTGTTGTACTTTCACAGTGTTTTATTCATTACGAATATCTTTTTTAAAAGAAATACAGATGATGTTTATTCACATACATTTCTCTTTCACGTGTACTTCTTTTGATTACTACACAAAAATCAAATTGGTTACATTTTGGAAAACAATTGTTGGAGAATCTCAATATCAGTAGCCAAAACCAGGCCAAGTGCCAACGATGGTACAAACTACCTCATGTGCAAATACAGATTGAAGTTTAACAAAATGAAAACATGTACATGAGAACTAAATTATGACCTTGAATTCATCTCACTTGAATTTAAACACCTATCTCAAAAATAGGTTTGAGAGACTTAATATGAATGATGCAAAACCAGATGAGTTGTGGTATAACATCATGGATGTCATGCATAAAAAGAGAAAATGGGGTTTATATAGACAGAGAAAAGATAAGATGAAAATGGATATCAGAAGAGAGTCTAAAAATTGCATTCAAATATCAATATGTCACAAAAAAGAGAAGAGATTTTGAAGTGGAAGAGAAGAATAGAAGATTTCAAAAGGTAGTTCGAGAAGACAAAACAAAGCATTATAATGAAATGTGAAAAGAGTTGGAGGTTGAGAATATAAAGGGAAGATCTCAGTAGTTTTCAAGCTGCGAGAACAGAGCTTTGTTTAAAAACAAATTCAAGCCTTGACAGTAATACCTGAGATGCTAGTTCAGAAAGCTTTAAAAGAAAATTAAGAGAACATGCACGATCTCTGTATCAAAAACAATTGGTTGCCACTGAAATAGTTTTGGAAGTGCCATGTGATCAAGAGGCAATGGTAATGAAGAAAATAAGTTTAAGATGCAGTTGACAGCACTGGCAACAATTAAAGCCCCCCAAATCAATTAGATATGAATTGATGTTTTTCAACTAAAAGACGCAACCCTGGCCTTGCTCACCAGTCTATGACAGGAAATTTGGATGACAGTTGCCAGGCTGATTGACTAGAATAGATTCATAATTGTTCCCATTCCCAAGAATTGTGATCCAATAGGATATGGGACTTATAGAACAATTATCACTAATATGACATCAGTAGAATATTGCTGAAGATCCTTCAAGTATAGGTAGAACACTACTCGTCAAAGAACTTACAGAATTTCAAGCTGAGTTCAGAAGAGGCCTTTTCACCAGAAATTATATCACTGATGATGTCAAATGGATCTTGGTGAAAGGCAGAGAATACCAGAAGGATGCCTACAGTTTTCTTGACTTTAGACAGACATTTGACTGTAGATCATTACAAACTACATTTACCTTTGAGAAGAATGGAAATCTCAGAACATTTACTCAGTATCATAGAAGAAGGGAACATTGTATGCTTTGAAATCAAGAAAGAAGCTTCACAGGGCTTTATCCTTTTTCCATACCTATTTAATCTGTACTCTGAACCTAAAGAACATTCTTTAAAATCAAGAAAGAAGTGTCACAGGGCTTTATCCTTTTTCCATACCTATTTAATCTGTACTCTGAACAAATCATTTGAAAAGCTGGACTCTATAGAAAAATGTGGCATCAGGATTGAAGAAAGATTAATCAGCCATCAGTGTAATGCAGATGACACAATCTAGCTTGCTGCAAGCAAGGAGAACTTGAAGTGTATGCTACAGAAAATCAAAGACTACAGCCTTCAGTATGGATTATATCTTAACAACAAGAGAAAAAAACCTCACCATTAAGCTGAAACACAATATAGGGATATTGTAGCTGATGTTAGATGGATCTTAGCTGAAAGCAGGGAATACCAGAAGAATTTATATCTGTGCTTCATTGATTTTGCAAAGGTGTTTGACTGCATGGATCATAATGAACTGTGGTTGACTCTGAGAAGAATGG
>NW_006400149.1:615154-622438 GCF_000299155.1 Elephantulus edwardii
GGAGGTTGGAGGGACAGATCAGGAGGGGAAGACCTTCTATGAGGTGGACTGATTCAGTGACTGGGGTAATCGAGATTGGTGTGTCAGAGGCAGTGTGATTGGCACAGGATAGAGCAGGGTTTAGGGCTGTTGTACATAGGGTCGCTATGAGTCGCAAGCGACTCGATGGCACATAACAACAACAACAATGCATCAGAGAGCTAGAAAATGAATAAGGATAACACAATAACTGGATAACTGATGAATTTGAGTTATGATGTAGAAAAGCATTCATAAACCTGCCAAAATAAGAAAGATGAATGTCTCGGAGAAGGTATAGCCAGATTGTTACTTAAAGGCGAGGATTACAAAGCTTTATCTTACATATTTTGTGCATGTTGCTAGAAGTTATTCCTTGGAAAAGGATATAATGCTATGAAAGGTGGGAAGGTCAATAAAAGAGAGGAAGACTCTCTATGAGATGGTTGACATTGTGCCTGCAGCCAGGGGCTCAAGTATTTATGAGCTGATGAAGAGTGTACAAGAGACGACAGGGTTCAGTTTGTTCTTTGTAGTGTTAGTATGAGTCACACTTTACTCAACAGTACATAACAGCAACAGCGATTTGATTCAATGGTTTAATTCTAAAATGTATGTTTGAAATAGAACCCATAGATGCAGACAAATGACAGATACTGGGGTAAGGGAACCTTCTATAAGCTGACCATATTTCAGAGATCAATTTACATGTCTTTTACTAGGATAAAGTGGGTTGAATCTCTTCCTTTGTGATACACAATCTCTGAAAACCAGCTGGAAGTTCAGTATTGAGTCAGTTGCCACGCAACAACAATGAGATGGATTTGAGTTCAATTTACTCATATCACAGGTGTTTTGCTGAATATTTGTCATTTTTATTTATTATAAAGGCTTATCTGTTTGGTATGAAGTAGACACAGATTTCACTCTTGGAGGTTATGAAGATGTTAGTAGAAGCTCTCGAAAAAGATTCTTTAGTAACTAGAACTATTTTGTTGCTATTTTTGTTAGTTGCTATCAAGTCTACTATGAATCCTAACAACCACATGGACAAGAGTTCTGAAACTTTCTTTGTTAATACCATGCTCATGATACCACTTCACTTAAACAGATTGTAGTAGTCAATGTGTCAGTCTCACTCACTGATGGCTTTTCTTTCTTTTTGTTGACATAGTACCTGTCACAGCATGATGCCTTTCTCCAAGACTGGATTCTCATCAAAACATGTCCAAAGTAAGTGGCACAACGCTTCCCCATCCTTGCCATTAAAGAGCACTCTGATTGCACTTTTTTAGAGACACAGCTTTGTTCTTTTGTTAGTCTTTGATATATTCAATACTCTTCATCAACATGAGAATTCAAAGGCATCAATTAATCAATTATTTAGCTATCCTTATTGACTGTTCATTGTTTAAAAGTTCAGAAAGCAATTGAAAATATCATGATATGGGGTCAAATTAACCTTGGTTTCTAAATTGATATCCTTACTCTAGAACTTTGGAGAGGTCCTTGACACCAGATTTCTCCAATGCAATATGCCTTTTGATTTCTTAACTGTTGCTACACTTTTTTTTTAATTACTTGTAGATAAAATTAAAATGAAATATTTGACAACTAAAATTCCATTCTTCTATCATAATGTTGTCTATTAGTCCAGTGATGAGGATATTTGTTTCCTTGATTTTGAAATGTAACTCCTATTGAAGGCTTCAAGTCTCCTTCATTTTCTGCAACCAAGTTGTAGCCATATAAATAACATGGGTTGTTGACAGTTTTCTTCCAATTCTAATGCCACATTCTTCCTTACAGAATCTAGTTTTTTGAATTATTTTTTCAGGATAAAGATTGAATAGGAAGGGAGAAAGGACATAACCCGAGCACAGAACTTTCCAGATTTTAAACAACGCAGTGTCCCCTTGTTTTATTTGCTTCTTAGTCTACATACTGGTTTCATATAAACATAATAGAATATACTTGGATTCTAATTCTTCTCAATGTTAGTGATAATTTTCTATGATCTGCACAGCCAAATGTTTTGCATATTAAATAGAACACCAGAAAACATTTTTCTGGTACTGATTTCAGCCAAGATCACCTTTCATAAAGTAAAGGGGAAAGTAATTACACAGAGAGAGAGAGAACCAAAATGTATGTCAGAAGAGACTGAAACCTGAAACTTCCTCTGGAATAAAAATAAAGTCCCCCAGGGGGGAAAAAGTCAAAACAAGGAGAAAGAATGTTGATATAAGATTGAGGATGGGCAAGATTCCAGAGAACAGCTTGAGAAGACAAAGGGAAGTAAATAAAACATTCAAAGAGCTAGACTTCAAAAATCAAATGGGAAGAACATGCTCCACTCAGCAGTTCTTAAATTGAAAGAAGATAAAATCCAAGCCTTAAATTGCAATACTGAAAGATTCTATGTGAGGGGGAGAAATGTTGCAGAAAATGACGAAAGAAAACAACAGGAAAATACAAGTTCACTTTACCAAACAGAAGTGGTTGACACTGAACCCTTTAAGGGAGAGTATATGATCAAAAACCAATAATACTGAAGAATCCGAACTATACAGAAATCATAGACAATAAAATAACGCCTCAAGAATTGATGAAATACCAATTGATGTGTTTCAGAAAGTGAATGTAACAATATGCTCACCAGTCTCTGTCAATAAATATGAACGACAGCTATCAGGCTACCTGAATAGAAGAGAAGAGAATATTTACCCCCATTACCAACAAAGTTAATTCAATAGAATGTGGGAATTATTAAGCAATATCATTAATATTACAAGCAGGTAAAATCTTGCTGAAGATTATTAAAAAATACAGTACGTTTATAGGAACTGCCAGAAATTCAAACTAGACTCAGATGAGACAACATCACAAGAGCTATCACTAATGAAGACAAATGAATCTTGGCTGACAGAAACATAAGAAACATTTAAAGGACAGCCTTAAAATATTTTCTAGAGTTTAAATGAAAGCATTTAAATAATAATAAAACAAACTATAAAAAAAGAACCTAATGAAGATGTTAGATTTTTAAAAGTTAATGATTAAGAGGAGATATAATGTAGAATAGGCGTATTTTCAAATTAGGCTGTCAAAGACAGAAAAACAGATTTGAAAACGGGGGGAAAATAAAGCTACAATGATAGGGGGAGGAAATGAAAGCAGATCTTTACACGAGTAGCACAACATGAAGTGGTCTAACATTCCTGTAATTGTAATTGTTGTAGAAAAGAGATGATAGAGAATAAGGAAATACAAACACACACACACACTCACACATGTACACTATATATGATACATATTATAAGTATGATATCTATGAAATATATATATAATCTCACTGCTTTCCAGTCAGTTCCAATTCATAATGACCCTCCAGCAGATTTATAGAGATGACACAACTTTGCTCGCTGAAGCTGAGGAGGACCTCATGCACTTACTGCAGAGGGTCAAGGACTTCAGCCTCAGCTCAATGTCAAGAAGACAAACATTCTCACCACCGGAACAATCGGTAGCATCAGGATGGATGGCGAAGAGATTGAGATTGTTCACAGCTTCAGTTTAAACGCTCGGCTCCACGGTCAACACTCTTGGCACCAGTAGCCAGGAAATCAAAAAAACGTATTGCGATGGGAAAGTCTGTGGTTAGGGATCTCTCTAAAGTACTCAAGAGCAACGGTGTCTCTCTGGAGACTAAGGTGCACCTGATACAGGCCATGGTTTTTGCAATCACTTGTTATGCATCAGAGAGTTGGACAATGACTAGGGAGGATAGAAGGAGAATTGACGCCTTTGTGCTGTGGTGCTGGAGAAGAGTATTGAATGTACCATGGACCGCCAAGAAAACAAACAGATTCATCCTAGAGAGGGTTAAAGAAGGCTGTTCCTTGGAGGCAAGGATTCTGGGGCTTCGCCTGACATACTTTGGACATGTTGTAAGGAGAGACAGGTCTTTAGAGAGGGACATCATGCTGGGTAGAGTAGAGGGACAGCACAGGAGGGGAAGACCCTCTATGAGGTGGATTGATTCAGTGACTGGGGTCATCGGGATGGGTGTGTCAGAGGCAATGCAATTGGCACAGGATAGAGCACGGTTTAGGGCTGTTGTACATAGGGTTGCTATGAGTCGCAAACGACTCCACGGCACATAAAAACAAATAACAACAAATCACAATGGGACAAAATCTTCCATCTTTCTTTTGAGGTAAGCGGATAGATTTCCAACAACGGGAAGAGCACATCCTTTGGACTAACTCCTTAAGGATAGACTCATTAGAGCTCCCATTCTTTTCTTTCAGAAGTACAGTATTCCACATTTTAAAACATTGTATTTTGATAATTAAGAGGAAGAAATGAGGAAATATGTTCGAATTGGCATGTTTTTACCTAAAAAGTCATATCTTTGAACTACGGTTTGTTGTTGTTGTTGTTGTTGTTGTTGTTTTTATCTTTGAATACGTAATTTTACTCTTACATTTTTTTTTCTCTTACACTTTTCTTATTTAACACTTATCTTGAGCATTTTTTTAAAAAAATTCATTTTATTTTATTTTTTAATTTCAATGACCATCTACAGAGATTTTGGAATTTCATTCATTCATTGTTGCACTTTTCTCCCTGCCCATCCCACCCCCATCCCCCCATTCGCTCTTCTCCTTGAAAAGCAAAAGAAAACTCCTTCATTGGTGAACTATGTTTTAATAACAGGAACCAAAATTTAATAGAGCTCAAAAGGAAATATGCATCGGAATGATGCTATGAAATAAAACACGGATGAGTGAAACACAATGTGTTTTATGAACATATATTAATATAAAAACAAAACTGAAAACACAAAGCCAAAACTAGAAATTACAATAATAAAATACAAGAAATTATTTTAAAATAAATACAATAATAAAATAGAAAAAATAGAAAACCAAAATAATATGAAAACAAACAAACAAAAGAAAATGAACTAGGGGGTAGGGAGAAAATTGTGCAACAATGAATGAATGACAAATCCAACTTTTCCGTAAACTTATGTTAAAGCACAATTAAAAATAATAAAATAAAAAGATGGTAAAAATAGCATTGAAATCCAAAGGTGGGGGAAAAGGAAATAAATTTGGATGAGGTGTTGGTGGGTATAGATTGCCGAGCTATATTCAGTATATATTATGATTTAAATTCAGTACTAAACATACTTGAAAGTATACTGTAACTTAGCCTAATTTAACAAACATTCAATTTCAGTAAAATTAACGTTCCTTCTTTGATTGCATTTATTCCCCTTTATGGGTCAGCATGTTGTAATGGACTCAACAAAGGGTTTTCAGAGGCTGTAAATCACCAAGGAGATTGTCCGTCTTTCTCCCTCAGAGTAGTTGGTAGATTCACATCACCTGCCTTTTAGTTTGCAGTGCAACTACTTTTCACTCAGCCACCAGAGCTCCACCTACATATAATTTCTATTCATATTGTAATTACTTCACTATCAAGATTTATCATATTTTTTTACATATATACACAGAGAGAGAGTATGCGCTAGTGTGATCAGTAAGAACGTAGACTGCTACCCTAGATTTAAAGACCTCACTTCTCTCTGTAAGTCTGAATCTATTAGTGGTTCTGAAGGAAATAAAGACTCTTTTCCTATGCAATTTACAACCTTAGAAAACGTGTTAATGGGTCAGTTATGAATTGGTTCTGACTCAAATACATTAAAAATCACTATTATTTTTACTGTTGTTGTTAGGTGTCATCAAGTCAAGTATAACTCCTAGTGACCCTATGAACAAATTATCTGAACTTTGTTCTATCCTGTGCCATCTTCGTTTTCCTTACATGTAAAACCCCATTGTGGCGGTCAATCTGTCAATCCATCTAGCCGAGGGTCTTCCTCTGCCTCGCAGACCCACCACACTTCCTAGCATTATGCCCCTCTCCAAGGAATAGCCCCTCCTAATATGCCCAAACTCCAAAGACCTCACTGGCTGCACACTGTTCAAGACATATCTGTTTGTTCTTTTGACTACTATGGGGCTTTCAGAGTTATGCTTCAACACCATAGCTCAAAGGCATCAAGTTTTCTTCTTTTATCGTTATTCACTGTCCAGCTCTCAGATGCATAACAAGTGACTGGAAGGACTATGGCCTAAATCAGATGCACTTTAGTCCTCAAACTGACGTTATTACTCCTCAGTAATTTGGAGAGGTCCCTAACTTCAGATTTCCCCAGATCAGTGTGTCTTCTTATTTCCTGACTGCTGGTACCAAGGGTGTTAACTGTCGATGCAAGCAAGATGAAACCGTTGACAGTTTCAATTTCCTCTCCTTCCATCAGGATGTTGAGTGCCAGTACAGTGGTAAGAATCTTTGTATTTTTGACACTGAGATGCAATCCTTATTGCAGTTGTATTCTCGAGGATAGGTTGTTTTGATTTGATTGAAAGTCAGGTGTAAAGTTTTTGGTCATTTTTATTTCATTGACAATCACGTGTAAGCTGATTGGTCATTTGAATTTAGTTAAAAATCAACTGTCAGCTGCTATTAATTTTGTTTGGGGAGAACATTGTTCTAAGTGGTACAGCATTTGTTTGTCAGTTTGCTGTACTGAGATAACCTGGGGTTACTTTGTTACTAAAAGCTGTGCCACTCATGTGTCAAATGCCAATAAAGGTTACTTATGGAAGACAGAGCTTGGTAGAGTTGTCAGATTAAGACAGACTAAAAGCAGGATTGACATCCTCTTCTTAAATAACAGGTCTTTGAAAACCCAATAGACACTAGAAAAATGAAGATTGTTATAGTAGTGTAGTTGCAGAACCTAGTTTGAAAGTTAGTCAAAATAACGAAAAAAATAACAAAAATAATTTAGTAATTAGAACATGGAATACACATAGTTTGAATGTTAAAGAACTAGAAATTTTTAAAAAGGAAATTGAGTGCATGAACTTTGACATAGTGGATATTAGTGAGGTGAGATGGACCAGCTTTGATCAGAAAACTGTATAGTATACTAGGCTAAGAACAAAAAACAGAAGAATGCTGTTGTTTTCATAGTAAAAAAGTAAATTTCCACTTCTATCCTGGTATACAATGTTGTGAGTGATAGAATAATATCCTTATGCATTCAAGGAAGACCAGTTAACAAGACTATTTTATATATATCTCAAGACTGTTTTATATCTATCTATTTATCTATCTATGTATCTATCTATCTATCTATCTATGTATCTATCTATTTATCTATATATCTCTGTATATAGG
>NW_006400149.1:623209-655294 GCF_000299155.1 Elephantulus edwardii
ATATCTTTGTTGCTATGGACTTATTTTCGTTCTCTTTGGCTTCAATTTGAACTTGATGACCATCCATTGATGGTCTGACTCACAGTATACCTCTGGCCTAATTTTGACTGCTAATATTGAGATTCTCCAATGATTTCTTCTACAAATGTAGTCAATCTGACTTCTATGCAGCCCATCAGGTGAGATCCATGTGTAATGTCATCATTTGTATCTTTTTGGAAAGGTATTTGCAATGAATAAGTCATTGTAAATACAAAATCCAACCATTCTTTTTCGAGCCTCATGTTATCACCAAGCCCATGTTTTCTAACTATTATCCCTTCACTGTTTCCCACTTTTGCATTCCAGTCACCAATTGTCATTAATACATTTTGATTGCATGCTTCGTCAATTTCAGCCAGCAAGATTTGACAAAAATTCTCAGTTTTACTTCTTTGGCTCCAGAGGTAGGAGTATATATTTGAATAATTGTCATGATAGAAGAATCACTAAATATAATATATGTTGTTTTGTGCCATAGAGTCCATCCCATAGTTGACCCACTGGAAGGTTTTCAGAGTCAATAATCACAGAGGAGAAGAGTGCTGGTGGCCTTGAACCACGTGCCTTCGGGATTGTAGCACAGCTTCTTGCCACTAGACCACTGTATATGTTTTTAACTATATTTACATTTAATCTATTATTTTATACCTATTTCTTTGCATTTATATATCTATTTATTTATATATAGATCTATCTTTCTATATATTTTTATATATTTGTATAAAATTGAATGTTTTAAATTTTTACTTTTAATTTCTTGAAAAATAGGAAAATAATGACAATGTTAAATCTTCTAATTCGAGAATATAGTATAATTATTCCATTTCTGTAAGTCTCTTGGATCCTTGTAGTAGTGTTCTGTAGTTTGTTAAGGTATTTTTGCTTTATTTTGTTTTTAATCTGATTAGATTTATTCCTAAATGCTTCACCTTTTAGGTGACAATTATAAAAGACATTATTTTCCTTATTTCCTTCTCAGAGTTCTCGTTGTTACTGCAGAGAATTCTGACTAATATTTATGTATTGACTTTACACTTTGCCACTTTACTGAACTTGGCAATTAAGTCCAATAATATTTTCATTGTCCTTTAGGGGTTTTCTATATATAGCATTGCATTATGTGCAGATAGAGATAGTTTTCTATCTTTTTTGCCAATTTGGCTGCCTTTCCTTTCCTTATTTTGCCATATTTATCTTGCAAGCCTTCCAATAAAATAACGAAAAAAAATTGCTCTTAATTGTATTATGGAACTTGTGTTGCTTCACAGATTTAATTGTGGCATACTTTATATAACCAAATGATGACTTGATGATATTGAATTAGTACCTTGATTTCTTCTTTCTAACTCATTACTTTCAAGTTGGGATTGGCTCAGTTAGTTAACTCTTTATGGGATTTCCATGTAAATTTCATGAAAGGAGATTGCTTTTCATTCACCCTGGGAACTTTTAGTGGATTTGAATGACAGGAAACATGGTCTTTGGTTTAACAGCATGGCTTCCTATAGACTCTGCCACTAGAGTTCCTTATTTTAATTTTTAGTATCTTTAAATAATTATGGCTTCTCAATTGAAAATTAATTTTTATAGATAAATTTCATGTAAGTGAATTAATTTAATTTGACCTTTTATCACTTTGCTAATAATGTTTCTTTAAATTCTCTTACACACTTTAATAATTCATATATAATTTATATGTTTAATATATTAATTACTTGGGTATGCCCTACTGAATTACAACAAACTAGGAGGTCAGAACACAGCAAGGAAACACTGCATGGTTCAAAATTGGGAAAGGCGTATTCCAGGGTTGTGTCCTATCTCCATGCCTTTTCAACCTGTATGCAGAACAGATTATCTGAGAGGCTGGGCTCTATGAGGAGAAGTGTGAAGTCAGGATTGGTGGAAGATCTATTAACAATCTGTGTTATGCAGATGACACAACCCTCCTTGCTGAAACTGAGGAAAACCTGAAATGTTTCCTGCAGAGGGTCAAGGACTCTAGCCTTCAGCATGGATTGAAGCTCAATGTCAAGAAGGCAAAGATTCTCACCACTGGGCCAACTGGCAGCATCAGGATGGATGGTGAAGAGATTGAGATTCTTAACAACTTTAGTCTGCTTGGCTCCACTCTTGGTACCAGCAGCCAGAAAATTTAAAAACAAGCAAACAAACAAACAAACAAACAACGTATTGCGATGGGAAAGTCGGCTGTTAGGGACCTCTCCAGGGTACTGAAGAGCAATGGTGTCACTCTGGAGACTAAGGTGCATCTGATACAGGCTATGTACTTTGCAATCCCTTGTTATGCATCAGAGAGTTGGACAATGACTAAGGATGATAGAAGGAGAATTGATGCCTTTCAGCTGTGGTGCTGGAGAAGAGTATAGAATGTACTGTGGAGTGCCAAGAAAACAAAGATTCAACCTGGAGAGGGTTAAACCAGGCTTCTCCTTGGAGGCAAGGATTCTGAGGCTTTGTCTAACATAATTTGGACATGTTGTAAGGAGGGAGAGGTCCTTGGAGAGGGACATTATGCTTGGGAAGGTAGAGGGACAACGCAGGAGGGGAAGACCCTCTATGACGCGGATTGATTCAGTGATTGGGGTAATGAGGATGAGTGTGTCAGAGGCAGTGAGATTGGCACAGGATAGAGCAAGGTTTAGGACTGTTGTACATAGGGTCACTATGAGTCACAAGCGAGTCGATGGCACATAACAACAACAACAGCAAGGAGGCTTTATTCTCATAGTTCTGTTGTTATTGATGTTAGGTGACGTCAAGTCAATGCTCCTTCATAGTGACCCTAAGTCAGCAGACTGGGACTCTGCTCAATCCTTCACCATTTTTTGCAGTCGCTGTCACAAGTCATTGAGTTCCTCTATCTTCTGAGTGTTTTCTCATTCATTGTCTCTCTGTTATGGTTCAGTCTACAAGCTGCTCTGTGAAAGAAAGACAGGATAATTACAGACTCTGAAAACCTGCTGAAAGTTGAGATATGAATTGATTTCAAATTGATGATACATGAAAACAATACCATAATAATAAAATTGAAAGTATTGCTGGGGGTTATGAATACAAGAAAGATGAATAAGGGGAGGTAGCTGATAATATTTTCCTCACAAAATATATTATTACTAGAATAATGTTGTTGTTTTTTTTGTCAAATGCCTTCAAATTGAGTATGACTCCTAGTGACCATAAGAAAAACAAATCTGAACCCTGTTCTATTCTTACACCTTTGATATATTTTACCCAATTTGTGTCACTCCATCACATTGACAGTCTTCCTCTCTTTCACTGATCCTCCAAACACAATGTCCTTTATCAAAGAATAGCTTCTCCTCCTAAAACATTGACACAAATTATAACTTTTCACGTGGAACTCACCAGATAAATGGCATAGGAATCAGATTGACTATATCTGTTGAAAGACTCACTGGAGAAACTCACTATCAGCAATTTAAATCAGGTTAGGTGCAGAATGTGGGTCAGACACTCAATTACTATGACTGAAGGAGATAAAAACAAAAACATGATCTTAAGTCTATCTTACCTAAATTTAAAATTCATCTTAATAATAAATTTGAAGCATTGAATATCAATGATTGAAGACCAGATGAGTTGTGGAATGACATCAAGAATATCTTCCATAAAGGGAGTTAAAGGTCACTACAATGACATAGAAGAAATTAAAATAAAAAACAAAATTATTTCCAAAGAAATCCTGAAAATTTTACTAGACTGCCAAGAAGCCAAAACAAAGGGATGAAATGTTGAAGTAAAAGAGCTAAATGGAAGATTTCAAAGGGCAGGTAGAGAAAACAAAACAATTGTCATAACAGAATATGCAAAGACCTAGAATTGGAGAGCGAAAAGGAAAGAACTCACTCAACAATTCTTCAGCTGAAAGAACTGGGGGGCGGCCACAAAACACTCAATTTATGTGTTAAATCACATTTTCTTGTGAATGGAACAAATACTGATGTCTTCCAGGTAGTTAGTGACACAACTGTCCTCCAAATATCCTGGAAATGACTAGTGAATATCCAAGACTGCATCTCTTAGTTGAAACTTGTCAAGTTATATCCATCATTTCCTGAGCCCTTACATTTAACCATTGCCTTCAGTTAGCTTGGAATTATCTCCTCATCGCCATTAGCTCTCAAGCATATGTTACTTCCTGAAATATTTCTGTATCAAACAGGGGTTTTTTTTGTTGTTGTTGTTGTTTTGTTTTGTTTTTGTACAGTGACTTTGTGTGGTCACTTCATCTTCTTTTGGTATTTCCAAATCATTCAAGATCATTCAAGATTTGGCCCAAAGAGTAAAGCTAGAAAAAAAGAAAGAGAATGGCCTTGTGTATTGGCTGCCAATTTGAAGGTTGGAAATTCAACTCCATTAGCTGCTGTGTGGAGAAAGTCAACAGTATGAGTTTATGTTCAGATATAAATTGAAATATTTAAGTACATGCTCTTTATTTTTAACAATACCAGACTTTCCCCATTTTTTATACTTAGATGTCTCAATTTGTATCATCTTGCAATACTAGATTTAAGCATTTAGTTATCTAATAAGATTATTCTTGTAAATTTGAAGATCATGTTACTGAGTGATGTTAAGAAAATAAATATTTAAATAGTATAGTTTCCTTGCTTTTAGACTTCAAAAAAAAAAAAACAGTAGTGCCAACCTCAAGCAGTTGACCTCCCTTTCTTGTTCACTCTGTCACTGCAGACATTTCCTGAAGAGCTATTTTTATTCACTTTAACACATAACTCAAACAAACTATGACTTATTTTAAGCTCAGATCTTCCAGAAAAGTCTTCATTATGTGTGTGCATATATTTTTCCTATATGCATAAAAAGTTTCATATAGTCTCTAGTCTTTTTTAACTCAGAGAAAAATGGAAAAACAACGCAAAAACTTTTAAAAATTGCTTCCTATTCATTTTACAGAATCTCCATCCAACTTTCATCATGAGAATACTTACAAGAACGTAACTAGAATTCTATTTTTGATGTTTTTAGTAATTTTATATAATAGTCTTATGTAGAGTTCCTGGTAGCCATAGCTATGTTCTTATTGTTGTTATGTGCCTCAGATCTCTTGCAACTCATAGCGACCCGATGTACAATAGCTGTGAAGCTTGCCCTGTCTTGAGCCAGTCTTACTGACTCTGATACACCTACCCCCCTTACCTCAGTTACTTTATCAATACATCTCATTCAAGGTCTTCCTCTTCTGCTCTGTCCCCCCACTCTTCTAACCATGATGTCGTTCTCCAAGGATCACTCCCTCCTGGACACATGCCCAAAGTATGCGAGACTGAGCTACATACATATATAAAATATATTTTCCAAAATTTATATGAACTATATATTCATGCTTAGCTAATTTTTAATTAACAAAATTTCCAAATGTTCCCTCGATGTCTACCTCAGACTGATCTTTATGGGTTTCTTTCCACCAATATAGGTAAGGGTTTTGGGCTTTTACTTTTTTTTTTTAATTTTTCTAGAGGAATGGAGTCGGAGAGTGGTCCCTCCAAACAGCCTGCCTCCACCTGCTCCCATCCCTCTCACCCACAACCCATCTGCCAGTAATAGGCTATATACTCTAGTGTCATCTATTTCCAGAGCTATTTCATTCAATAGGTGAATTATTATACACTCTTTAACAGGATCTTACTTACATGACCACTCTGATATAGTTTTGAGTAACTAAATAACACTGTCAAATATTACCACTCTTGATAAATGTTTTTGAACTACTTATCTTCTCAATGATAAAAAAAAGATTTAAGACAATGCTATTTGTTTAATGCTTTTTAATATTGAATTAAAACTAACGTAGAGACGTTTGGTCAGAGGTATTAATGACTTATTTAAACCATTATTTTATAAATCTTTTTGGTACATTTTCAAATGTGGGATATATAGGAAGGAAGCTCTGGTTTGAGTAATGGATAAAGTACCACAAAATAGCAACCTGGTCAAATAGACATTGCCAATATTGAAGATGAGCAACTTGAGGAAGGGAGAACATAGAAAATGAGTTCAGTTGTAAGCCTTTTTCAGTACTTGCTCATCTTCCTTAAGCCTTCCAAAGGATATAAAGTTCAGGCTGAGGCTGTGGTACATCCAACATTCAGTTCAATTTTAAGAGTTGTCTATTGAAGATTTGTATAACAGAGCAATGTAGAATTGATGCCTTATTATATTTTCTACTTAGTTGTACTTTTATTTCCATGTCACTCTCTTTTGGAAAAGATGCTGGTGATGTTGCTTGTTCAAGTATTGTGTAGCTTAACAGCTAAAGGTTTGTTGTTGAATTTGACTGACTCCTTCAAAAGAGAAAAATGAGCAGTCTTTTCTGGTCAAAATTTATAGCATCAGAAAACATAGGGTGGGTTTTCGTACATTGGAACTGACAAGACATCAATGAGTTTACATGAGGTTTCTCTGTAAAGAATAAAATATGATAGCACCAGTTAAAGTGTTTCCAAGATCAACAGAAAAGTACATGGTTTTAACTCAACAGTGAACGATGGAGGAAGATGTGACGTTCTTTCACTATTCACCATTATAGTCTTGGTTCATTTTATATATTTAGCATAGTATTTTAGCATAATTATTGATTTTGATAAAATAATTCATATTCAGTTTGATTCATCCATATATATAATGCACTACATACACTTTCATTTACATTGTATTTCATTAAAATGTATGTTGTGTTTTATACAATCATTCATGTATATTGTGTGCTATATTATGAATTATTATTGATTTATGTCTATTATTAACCCTCTTTTCAAGTTCCCATTGAATCTTTTCTATATTTTCACTCTCCCTTATGCCCATTAACCTCTTTTATGTTCACTATTTCCATATTCACCTTTCTCTGTCCTCTTCTCCCTTTCTCCTTACCTTTTTGAGCATTTATACACATTTTCCTCAGTTACATTCTATCTTCACAATAATGGTCCTATGTGGTATTTTTCCTTAGGTTGTTGTTATGTGCTGCCAAGTCAACTATGACTCATAGTGATCCTATAAGGCACTGAACCCTGCCTTATCAAGAGCCAGTATCACTGTCTCTGACACATCTGCCTCCATTACTCCAGTTACTGTGTCAATCAACCTCATCCAAGGTCTTTCTTTCCTGGGCTGTGACTCTACCTTTCCAAGCATGCTCTCTCCAAGGGCTGGTCCCTTGTGACAACATGTCCAAGGTTTGTCAAGTTGAGCTTAAAAACTCATACCTTCAAGGAGCAACTTTCCTGCACCTTCTACAGGACAGACCTTTTTATTCTTTTGGCAGTCAATGATATGTTCAATACTTTCCTCCAGCAATACAAATTGAGGTATTGATTATTTTTCCTGTAATCCTTAGTCACTGCCCAGCTCTCAGATGCATTACAAGTAATTGAGAAGACCATGGTTTGGATTAGGCACAGCTTACTATATCGAATGACATTGTTTTTCTTTAGCACTCTGGAGAGGGACAGTAGACTATCCAGAGTAACAACTTTTTTTATTTCTTGACTGTTGATGTAAGAGTGTTGATTGTGGATCTGAGCAAGATGAAAAGTTTTCTACATCTATCATGATGTTGCCAATTGACCCAGTGGTTAGAATATTTTTTTTCTCGATGTTGAGCTTCAATCCAAAGTCCTTGATCTTGTGCAGCAAACAAGATTTTGTCATCTGCATGACTCAGATTGTTGAGGAATCTTACTACAGTTCTGATGCCACATTCTTCTTCATAAAGTCCAACCTCCTGAGTGATCAGCTCTGAATATAAATTGAAAATTTATAGAGTACATCCTTGACACACCCCTTTCTTTATTTTGAACAGTGCAGTGTTTCCATGTCATTAAGAGTTATTTCACTCAGAATGAGTTATTTCATTCAGCAGAGTACACTGTAGCCTTTGTGCGGGGAGAAGGGTGCAACAATGAATGAATGGAATTCCAAAATCTCTGTAGATGTTCATTGAAATGAAAAATAAACAGACTAAATTAATTAAAAAATCATTGTTCCTTAGTGCTGCATGGTGTTTTATTTTGTGAATGTACCACAATTTCTCAATCCATTCATTTGTTGATGAATATTTGGGTTGTTTTAATTTTCTTGCTACTTTAAATAATACTGCTGCTATGAACATAGGTGGCCATAGGTCCACTGACATATCAGTTTTAATTTCCTTGGGATATATTCTCAGCAACAGTGGAATATCTGGTTCATATGGGAATTCTATGTTCGGCCTTTTAAGGAAAAGCCAAATTGCCTTTCAGAGTGGTTGTATCATTTTACAACCCTATTGGAAGTGCATCCTATCTCCATAGCTTTTCAACCTATATGCAGAACAGATTATCTGGGAGGCTGGGCTCTATGAGGAGAAATGTGGGGTCAAGATTGGTGGACGATTTATCAACAATCTGCGTTATGCAGATGACACAACCCTGCTTGCTGAAAATGAAGAGGACCTGAAGCACCTGCTGCAGAGGGTCAAGGACTGTAGCCTACAATATGGATTGAGGCTCAATGTCAAGAAGACAAAGATTCTCACCACTGGACCAATTGGCAGCATCAGGATGGATGGTGAAGAGATTGAGATTGTACACAGCTTTAGTTTGCTTGGCTCCACAGTTAACAGTCTTGGTACCAGCAGCCAGGAAATTAAAAGGCGCATTGCCATGGGTAAATCTGCTGTTAGGGACCTCTCCAAAGTACTGAAGAGCAATGGTGTCTCTCTGGAGACTAAGGTGCGTCTGATATAGGCCATGGTCTTCGCAATCACTTGTTAAGCATCAGAGAGTTGGACAATGACTAGGGAGGATAGAAGGAGAATTGATGCCTTTGAGCTGTGGTGCTGGAGAAGAGTATTGAGAATACCATGGACTGCTAGGAAAACAAACAGATTTGTCCTGGAAACGGTTAAACCGGGTGGCTCCTTGGAGGCAAGAATTCTGAGGCTCCGTCTAACATACTTTGGACATGTTGTGAGGAGAGACCGGTCCTTGGAGAAAGACATCATGCTTGGGAGGGTGGAGGGACAGCGCAGGAGAGGAAGGCCCTCTATGAGGTGAATTGATTCAGTGACTGGGATAATTGGGATGGGAGTGTCAGAGACAGTGCGATTGGCACAGGACAGAGCAGAGTTTAGGGCTGTTGTGCATAGGGTCGCTATGAGTCGCAAGTGACTCGATGGCACATAACAACAACAACAACAATTGGCAGTGCATGAGAGTTTCAATGTCTTCTTATCCTCTCCAGCATTTATTGTTTACTGCCCTGTTAAGCTTTGCTACTGTTACTGGGGTTAGATAGCATCTCCTTGTTTTATTTTACATCTGTCTGATTGCCAGTGATTTTGAACATTTCTTCATGTGTCTATGGTCTGCCTTTGTGAATAGTTTTTTCAGGTCTTTTGAATATTCTGCAATTGAGGTATCAGTCTTTTACTTCTGGGGCCCCTGTAGTATTCTGTAAACATTCATTATGAGTTCCTTGTCTGAAATGTCATTGTCAGATGTTTTGTTTTTTGGTGGTTTTGGTGTTTTTGCTGTTGTTTTCTAATCTATAAACTTTATTTTTATACTATTGAAAAGGTTTCTTTAATGTTAAAATGTTTTCCAGATCAACAAATATGTATGTTTTTCACTCAACAGCAAATTTTATGATGGTGTGACAATCAGCTTTTATGCACATTTGTAATCTTACTTAATTTTATATATCCTACATATATTTTACATATTTTATAGGTTCGCATACAATTATTCATATGCATTGTGTTCCATGCTTGTACATTGTGCTTTATACAAACTTTCATTTATGTTGTATTTTGTTAACATTTTTAAATACTTCATGTGCATTTTATATTTACTGTACCAATGCCTGTTGTAATCCTTTCTTTTCTAGTACTCATTGAATGTGTCTTATTTTTCACGCCTTCAATCTGCCCACTAATTTCTATTAACCTTGTGTTTCCACCCCCTTTATTCCCTACCCCTTGCTACCTTTCCCCTTACCCTTTTGAATATTTATACATATTTTCCTCAGTTATCCTTCTATTTTTGCAGTGATGGTCTTATGAAGTATTAGGGCTGCAGAGCTGCTCTCCCTTTCTTTTCCAGAGTAGCCACTGAAAGGATCCAACCACAGGAAACAGCAGCTGCAGCTGTTTCTTTCTATTAAAATGTGACTCTGCTCTCTCTTTCCCAGAAATAGTTATCCGATACCTCAGCACGCTTCCCTAACTTGTAAACAACAGCCCTGAATATCCCCTTCCCCAATTTCCTTGTAAGACTACATAGAATACCTCTCTAAATGGGGAATGGTTTCTTTTTTAAGCCAGCCCAGCAGTTTGTCCTCAATAAACTGTCTTCCCTGGCCTGAACCGGGTTCTGTTATTCCTTGGCAACCTTACATGAAGTATTTGTCCTTGTGATACTGAATTATTTCACTCAATATAATGCTCCTAGGCTCTCCCATGTTATATAATATTTTTTAAAAACTGATGTTATTTAGAACTTCATAGTTTTCTATTGTGTGAATGCACCACACTTTTTAAATTCATTTGTTGATAAGCATTTGAGGGTTTTCTATTTTCTTGCTGTTGTGAATAACGCTGCTATGAATATAGTGTGTGTGTGTGTGTGTGTGTGTGTGTGTGTGTGTGTGTGTATTCATTCGTGTATCAGTTCTGAATTTCTTAGGATAAATTACGAGCCCTGGAATAGCTGGGATTTTCTTGCCCAGCTTTTGGAGAAATGACAAATTGCCTTCTATAACACTTGTACAATTTTACATTTGTCTCTTATGAGCTTTATGATTTTAGGTTTTACCCGTAGGTGTCTGATCCACTTTGAGTTGATTTTTGTGTATGTTGTGAGATGTAGAACTGTTTCAATTTTTTGCAAGTGGCTATTAATTTTACTAGGACCATTTATTAAGAGGTTGTTGTTTCCCATTTAATAGCTTTTGTTTCCTTGTCAAATACTAATTGACCATAGGTAGTCAGGTAGATCTCTGAGTTATAGATTCTATTCCATTGATTTATGTGTCTGTTATTATATCAGCACCATACTGTTTTGGATATTATGGATGTGTAATGGTTTTGAGATAAGTTAATGCTGTGTCTCCCCATCATTTTTCTTATTCAGAAGACCTTTGTTTATTCAGGGTCTTTTTTTTCTCCAAAAAAGAAACATGCCAGTTGCCCTTTTTTTATCTTTGGAAAAATGAGATTGATATCTATATTGTGATTGCATTGAACAGGTAGATTGCTTTTGGCAAAATTGTCATTTTCACGATGTTCACGATGAATAGGCTTCCTACCCATGAACAGGTAATATTTTCTTAACAATCTTCTAAGCCTCTGCTTAGGTTCATTCCTAAATATTAAATATTGTGGTTTGCTGTTGTAAATGGTATTGCCTTCTGAGTTTCTTTTCTGTGTTTTCTTCGTTGTTGTAGACAAATCCCACTGGTTTTTGGTCAATTGATCTTGTATCTAGGCACACTACTGAGCTGGTCTACTAGATCTAAAATTTTCTTTGGTTGAGTCTTTGAGATGTTCTGTTTACCTTACACTATTGCCTGTATATAGTGATAGTCTTACAATCTCATTTTTAATCTGAATGCCTTAGATTTCTTTCTCTTGTCTTATTGCCCTATGAAGTGCTTTCAATACCTTACAGATAGGAGTAGTGATAATGGACATTCTTGCCTGGTTTCTGTTCACAAGTGGAATACCTTTAGGCTTTCTTCAATGAGAATGATGTTGTCTATAGGTTTAAAATAAATATTTATCACAATGTTGAGGAAAATCCCTTCTATTCCTATTTTGTTAAGTGCTTTAATCAGGAATTGTTGTTAGATTTTGCCCAACACTTTTTTCTACATCAATTGATAGGATCATGTGGTTCTTGCTCTTTGCTTTGTTAAAGGTAAATTACACTGGTTGTTTTTCTTATCTTGAATCAATCTTGCATACTAGTTGTGAATCCCACTGAGTTATGATGAATTACATAGTCTATATTCTGTTGGATTCTATTTTCCAGGATTTTGTTAAGGATTTTTGTGTCTATGATTGTGTTGTTGTGTTGTTATGTACTGCCGAGTTGTTTGCGACTCATAGCAACCCTATGTACAACAGCCCTAAACTCTGCTCTATCCTGTGCCAATCACACTGCATCTGACACACCCATCCCGATTACCCCAGTCACTGAATCAATCTACCTCATAGAGGGTCTTCCCCTCCTACACCGTCCCTCCACCTTACCAAGCATGATGTCATTCTCCAAGGACCTGTCCCTCCTTACAACATGTCCAAAGTATGTCCGACAAAGCCCCAGAATCCTATGATAGATATTTTGTTTATAGTTTGTTTTGTTGACTTTATCTTTGCCTGGATTTGGTATTTAGATTATGCTTCCTTCACAGAAAGATGCTGGGAGTGTTTCTAGCTTTTCTAATATTTAAAATATAATTTAAGTAGAATCGATGATAATTCATCATTGACTGTTAGAATTCATCACTAAAGCCATCTAAGCCAGGTGGGTTTGTGTTTGGGTTTTGTTTTGTTTTTTGTTTTTTTTGCTTGTTTGTTGTTGTTGATTTGTTGTTTGTTTTTTTTTTGGGGGGGAGGGTCATAATAATGACCTGCTCAATTTCTTTGTTTATGATGAGTCTTTTCAGATGTTCTACATCTATTTGTTTC
Organism: Elephantulus edwardii; assembly: GCF_000299155.1. Classification (NCBI taxonomy): domain Eukaryota; kingdom Metazoa; phylum Chordata; class Mammalia; order Macroscelidea; family Macroscelididae; genus Elephantulus; species Elephantulus edwardii. Next base: position 635,985 of record NW_006400149.1, read on the forward strand.
TGCTTATGTAGGATATAGGTTTCTATGAATTTCTTTTAGGTTTTCAAATTTGTCAGAGTATAGCCTTCCCCTGTTTCCATACCTTTTCCAATTATATGCAGAACAAATCATTCTTGAGACTGGGTTTTATGAGGAGGAATGTGACATCAGGATTGGAGGAAGACTCATCAACAGCCTACATTATGCAGATGACACAACTTTGTCTGCTAAAACTGAGGCGGGCCTTAGGTGCTTGCTGAATAAAATAAAAGAATGTAGTCTTCAATATGGATTGAAGCTCAACATCAAGAAGACAAGATTCTCACCACTGGGCCAATTGACAGCACAATGACATATGGAGAAGAGATTGACATTGTTAACAGTTAGAGCTTACTTGGCTCCACAAACAATACTCTTCACAATAGCAGTAAAGAAATCAACAGATGAATTGCATTAGGTAGATCTGCTGTGAGGAACCTTTCCAGAGTACTGAGAAGCAACGATGTCAGTCTAGAGACTAAGGTGTACCAAGTCCATTGTCTTTGCAATTATTTGCTATGCAACAAAGGGCTTGATAATGACTAAGGAAAACAAGAAGAACTGATGCCTTTGAATGTTGTGCTGGAGAAGAGTCTTAAACATACCATGCACCATCAAGAAGACAAATAGGTATGTTTTGGAGAGGGTGAAACCAACTTTCTTTTTGGAGGCTAAGATTTTGAAGTTCCATATCACAGACCTTGGGCATATGGCAGGACGGACCAGTCTTTGGAGAAGAACATAATGCTCAGAAGGATGGAAGGACAGTACAGGAGAGGAAAACCCCTTCCATGAGATGAATTGATAAAGTAACTAGAGCAATGGAGGTATGCCTATCAGAATCAGTGAGACTGGCACAGAACAGGGCAGGCTTCAGGTCTATTGTACCAGGGTTTCTATGAGCCACAGGCAACTTGACAACACACAATAACAACAAAATTATTCCTTTATAATAACTATACTTTCCTCTACATCTGTAGTTTTACTGCCTCCTTCATTCCTTGTTCAAATTATTTTTTATCTTTATTTTGTTCCTTTTGTTAAGTTTGGCAATGATTTGTCTATTTTATTGACCTTTTCAAAGAACCAGCTCCTGGTTTTGTTGTTGGTTTCAATTGTTTTTCTGTTTTCTATCTCACTGATATTAGGCCTTATCCTTATAATTTCTTTTATTCTAGATACTATGATATTAACTTGTTCTTCTGTTTGTCAGAGGTTTTGAGTTATATAGTTTATTTTGCTCCTTCCTTCCTTTAAAAGGTGTTTAGCTACTGCTATAAGCTTCACCCTGAGTACTGCTTTAGCTATATCCCTTAGGTTTTAGTATGTCGTATTTTTATTCATTTCTTTGAACATTTTTATTTCATTTTCTCTTTCTTCTATAATCCAGTATTCTATAACAGGGTATTATTTAGGTTCCTCAAGAGTAGGACTTTTTTTCGTTTGTTTTTGTTTTTATCCTTTATCTTCTTACTATTAATTTCAAATTTTATAACATATTCTTCTAAGAAGATACTTTATAGTACTCCATTTTTTATAAATTTATTGATGTTTGTTATGTGTCCTAATATGTGGTGAATTTTAGAGAATTTATCTCTTACACTTGAGAAGAAAGTAAACTAAGTTTCAGTTCAGTGAAGTATCCTGAACATAATTTCAAGATGTTGTCATTGTTGTTATGTGCCATCAAGTTGTCTGTGACTCATAGTAATCCTATGTATAACAGCCTTAAAACCTGATCTATGCTGTGCCAATCTCACTGTCTCCAACACACCCAGTCACTAAATCAATCCACTTCTTAGAGGTTCTTCCTCTCCTGAGCTGTTCCACCACCCTCCAGAGCATGAAGTCCTTCTCCAAAGATTGGTCCTACCTTGCAACATGTCCAAAGTTTATCAGACAAAGCTATCAGAATCCTTGGCTCCAAGGAACAGCCTAGAGTAGTTCCTACTAGGAACCATCCACTTACATAATAACTTGCCTATGGACCCTATGAACCTAGAGAAAGGATGATAGTCACAAAGTGGTGAGGACTTTCATTCATAGGGCCTCCACGAGTCACCTACAACTTGGCGTCACTTAAAAACAACAACAACAACATAGAGAGAGAGCAGTTGGCCTAGGGAATAGAAAATGATGCTACCAAGCCAAAGGTGGTGACTTTAATCCATGGCCCTCGGGCATGGTTTTAATTGTTTTGGGTCAAAGATTCTTCTAGGTCCTATAGCCCTGGTGTGTCGACTTGCCGTATAAAACTTGTGGTTGCTGTGAAGCTGAACACTGTGACACTGATGTGTCAAATGCAATAATGGTTACCCATGGTAGACAGTGTTTGGTCGATCTCCCCAATTAAAACAAGCTGGAAGCAAGAGTACCATCCACTTCCATAAAAGCTTGACTCCAAAAACCAAATGAACCTGGAGAAAGGATGAAAGTCACACAAGTGTAAGGACTATTCGTTTTAGGGTTGCTATGAGTCATGTAAGACTCAATGACACTTAACAACAACAATAAGATGAACCTGTTGATTTGCTTAGCTGTACATGGTATATTCAATACTCTCCTCAAACACCACAGCTCAAAGGCATCAACTCTCCTTCTATACTCCCTAGCATTGTCCAGCTCTCTGATGAATAGCAAGTGATTGCAAAGAACATGTCCTGTATCAGGTGCACCTTAGTCTCCAGAGTGACACCATTGCTAGTCAGTACTTTGGAGAGGCCCCTAACAGCCGATTTTCTCATTGCAATGTTGTTGTTGTTGTTATGTGCCATGGTGTCGCTTGCAACTCATAGCAACCCTATGTACAACAGCTCTAAACTCAGCTCTGTCCTGTGCCAATCTCATTGTTTTTGACCCACTCATCCCAGTTGTCCCACTCACCAAATCAATCCACCTCCCAGAGAGCCATCCCCTCCTACACCTGCCCTGCATCCTCGTAAACATTATGTCCCTCTCCAAGGACTGGACCCTCCTAACAACATGACCAAAGTATGTCAGACGAAGCTTCAGAATCCTTGCTTCCAAGGAACAGCCCAGTTTAACACTCTCCAGGGTTAATCTGTTTGTTTCCTTAGCAGTCCGGCAGTCCGTGGCACTTTCAGTACTGTTCTCCAGCACGAAAGCTCAAAAGCATCAATTCTCCTTCTATCCTCCCTGGTCATTGTCCAGCTATCTGATGCACAACAAGTGATTGCAAAGGCCATGACCTGTATCAGACGCACCTTAGTCTCCAGAGACACATCTTTGCTCTTGAGTACTTTAGAGAGATCCCTAACAACAGACTTTCCTATAGTAATATGTCTTTTAACTTCCTGGCTGCTGGTGCTAAGAGTGTTGACTGTGCAGCCAAGCAGACTAAAGCTGTGAACAATCTCAATCTCTTCACCATCCATCCTAATGTTGCTAGTTGGTCCAGTGGTGAGAATCCCTGTCTTCTCGACATTGAGTCTCGGTCCATACTGAAGGCTGCAGTCCTTCTCCTTCTGAAGCAAGTGCATGAGTCCCCCCTCAGTTTCAGTGAGCAGGGTTGTGTCATCTGCATAACGCAGATTATTAATAGATCTTCCACCAATCCTGACGCCACACTTCTCCTCATAGAGCCCAGCCTCCTGGGTAATCTGCTCTGCATACAGGTTGAAAAGGTATGGAGACAGGACACATCCCTGGCGTACATCCTTCCCAATTTTGAACGATGAAGTGTTTCATTGCTCTGTTCTGATGACTGCCTCTTGGTTCAAGTATAAGTTTTGCATTAGAACGATCAAGTGTTCTGGGATTCCCATTCTTCTCAGAGTCAGCCACAGTTTGTTATGATCCACACAGTCAAATGCCTTTGCATAATAATGAAGTACAGATAGACATTCCTCTGGTACTCCCTGCTTTCAACCAAGATCCATCTAACATTAGCTACAATATCCCTAGTACCACGACCCCTTCTAAACCAAGCCTGGACTTCTGGCAGTTCTCTGCTGATGTGCTGTTCCAGTAGTTTTTGGATAATCTTCAGTAGAATCTTGCTTGCATGTGAAATCAATGATATTGTTCTGTGGTTTCCACACTCTGTTGGGTCACCCTTCTTTGGATGGGAACAAATATAGATCTCTTCCAGTCAGTTGGACAAGTGGTTGTTCTCCAGATTTCTTGACACAACTTGGTGAGCACATCCAGGGCAACATCTGTTAGCTGAAACATGTCAATTAGCATACCATCTATTCCTGGGATCTTATTTTTTGCTATTTCTTTCAAAGCAGCTTGAACTTCTTCCTTCATCACCATAGGCTTTTGTTCATATGTTCTTTCATTAAATTCTTCTGTGTCTGCTAATTCCTTTCAATACAATGACTCAGTATATTCTTTCCATCTTCTTTTGATACCTCCTGGATTATTTAATACTCTGCCTAAAGCATCCTTGATTATAGCAACTCGAGGTTTGAATTACTTCTTTAGTTCCTTGAACTTAAGAAATGCTGAGCGAGTTTAGCACTTTTTGTTTTCTGACTCAAGGTCCTTGCACATTTCATTGTAATATTTTACTTTGTCATCCCATGCTGCCTTTTGAAATCTTCTGTTCAGCTCTTTAGTATCTTGAATTCCTGCTTTGGCTTCTCTGTGCTCCAGTGCAATATTCAGAGCGTCTTCTGACATCCATTTTGGCCTTTTCTTCCTCTTCTGTCTTTGTAATGAAAGTTTGCACTCTTTTTGGATGATACCCTTGATATCTTCCCACAACTCTTCTCTCATTCCTGTTCAAGGCCTCAAACCTGTTCTTGAGATGGTTCTGAAACTCAGGTGGGATAGACTCAAAGTTATTTTTTGGTTCTCATGGATTCAGTTTAATTTTCCTCAGCTTCTGCTTGAACTTGCATGTGAGTAGTTGGTGGTATGTTCCACAGTCACTCCTGGCCTAGTTTTCACAGCTGATATTGAGCTTTTCCAGTGGTTCCTTTTGCAGATGTAATTTATCTGATTCCTATGCATAACATCAGGTGAGATCCATGTGTATAACCTAAGTTTATGTCTCCTAAAAAATGTGTTTGTGATGAATAAGTCATTGTGCAAAATTCAATCATTCTATCTCCAGCTCTATTTCTATCTCCGAGTCCATGTTTTCCTACTACTGATTCTTCTTATCTTTTCCCAACTTTTGCATTCCAGTCACCCATTATTATCAATGCATCTTGATTGCATGTTTGATTGATTTCTGACTGTAAAAGTTGGTAGAAATCTTTTATTTCCTCTTCTTTGGCTCTAGTTGTTGGTGCAAATATCTGAATGATAGTAGTATTCACTGGACTTCCTTGTATGTGTATGGATAGTATCCTGTCACTCACAATACTGTACTTCAAGATGGATCTAGAAATGGCTTTTCTAACTATGAAAGCAATCCCATTTTTTCCTCACCTTTTCATCTCTGGAGTAGTATATCATATCATCATCCAATTCAAAATGCCCCATGCCGGTCCATCTCATCTCACCAGTGCCTAGTATGTCAATATTTATACGTTCCATTTCCTCCTTAACAATATCTAATTTTCCCACATTCATGGTTCTCACATTCCATGTTCCAGTCGCTAGTGTCTGCTTACAACTATTCCTTTGTATTTCCATACTCAGTTGCCCTTTCTGTCATTCTACGTGTGTTCTGTTATACGTAGGGTTTTCAGAGGCCTGCTATTTTGGAAATGGATGGTGAATACTTCTTCCTAGTGTATGTCAATCTGAATATTCAGATCTAGAGAAGTATCCAACACATAAACATTTTACAGAAAAAGTGAAAATATATCCCTTATTGTGAAATTAAGCATTAGTTTCGGTGTTGTCCCTGCCCTTGGCTCTAGTGCCCTGACTCACTTATTTCTTTGCTCCATCATCCATCAAGATACCACTCCACTGCTACCCACTTCCTTCATCACCTGTCTCGCATTGTCTAGCTCTTGATCTGATAGCTTATATCTAAAACTTCCTTGGTTTCTGTGATTCCAGATTCATCAGCTGCTAACGGTTTCTTATGCTGTGACAAGAATTTCCTAAGTTTAGTGGTAATGTGCCCCGAATGGAGATGTTGTGTCCTGTGGAACTGGTGCGTAGAAGTTTCTTCTTTGCCCAAGGGCCGGAGGCTTTGGGGGTCCTTCACTTTACCTGTTCGGGTGGGCGGTTTTAGCTCTACTGAGGTGTCTTATCTTTTGCCCGCTTTCTGCCCTTCTAAACACCCTGTGACCAACCGAGTTGAGCACTTTGGGGGTCCTCACAATGTGTTTTAATTTCCTGGCAGCTGGTGCCAAGAGTGTTGACTGTGGAGCCAAGCAAACTAAAGTTGTGAACAATCTCAATTCCTTCACCATCCATCCAGATGCTGCCAATTGGCCCAATAATGACAATCTTTGTTTTCTTGATATTGTGACTCAATCAATTTTGATGGATGCAGTCCTTGACCTTCTTCAGCTAGCATTTCAGGTCCTCCTCAGTTTCAGCAGGCTGGGTTGTGTCATCTGCATAACACAGATCATTGATGAATCTTCATCCAATATGGATGCCACACTTCTCCTATTATAAACCAGCCTCTCAGATAATCTATTCTGCATATAGGTTGAAAAGGTATGGAGATAGAAAACATCCCTGGCATACATCCTTCCCAATTTTGAACCATGCAATCTTTCCTTGCTTTGTTCTGATGACTGTCTCCTGGTCCAAGTACAGGTTTCACATTAGCATGAGTAAGAGTTCTGGGATTCCCTTCCTTCTCAGAGTCAGCCACAGTTTGTTGTGATCCACACAGTCAAACATATTTGCATAATCAATGAAGCACAGATATACATTCCTCTGGTACTCACTGCTTTATATAGCCAAGATATATCTAATATTAGCTACAATATCCTTACTACCACAACCCCTTCTAAACCCAGCCTGCACTCTGACAGTTTTCTGTTGATGTACTACTGTTTCAGTCAATTTTGGATAATTATCAGCTGAATGTTGTTTGCATATGATAGCAACAATATTGTTCTATAATTTCCACACTCTGTTGAATCACCTTTCTTTGGAATGGGAACAAATATAGATCTCTTCCAGTCAGTTGGCCAAGTGGTTGTTCTGCAGATTTCTTGGCACAATTTGATGAGCACATCAGGAGCAAGTTGAAATACTTCAATTAATATATCATCTTGTCCTGAGCCTTATTTTTTGCTAATTCCTTCAAAGCAGCTTGAAGTTAACCTTCATCACAATAGACTATTGAAATCCCTCTGTGTCTGCCAATTCCTTTTGATACAGTGACTCTGTGTACTTTTTTCCATCTTCTATTACTTCCACAATCATTTAATATTCTCCCCAATGCATCCTAAGTATAGCAACTCACAGTTTGAATTTGTTCTTCAGTTTCTTGAGCTTAAGTAATGCTGAACTAGTTCAGCCCTTTTGATTTTATGACTCCAGCTCCTTGCACATTTTATTGTAATATTTTACTTTGTCTTCCCACCTGCCTTTTAAATCTTCTGTTCAGCTTTTTAGTATCTTGAATTCCTTCCTCTGCTTTGGCTTCTCGGTGCTCTAGTGCAATATTCATAATCTCTTCTGACATCCATTTTGGTCTTTTCTTCCCCCTCTATCTTTGTAATTACTTTTTGCACTCTTCCTTGATGATACGCTTGATGTCATCCCACAACTCATCTGGTCTTTGCTCATTGGTGTTCAAGGTCTTAAACTTGTTCCTGAGATGGTTTTGAAATTCAGGTGAGATAAACTCGAGGTCATATTCTGGTTCCCGAGGATTTAATTCTCCTTAGCTTCAGCTTGAACTTGATTATGAGTAGTTGGTGGTCTGTTCAACAATCAGCAACTGGCTTAGTTTCACAGCTGATAATTGAGCTTCTCCAGCAATTCTTTTCAAAGATGTAATCAGTCTGATTCCAATGCATACCATCAGGTGAAATCCATATGTATAGCCTCTGTTTATGTTTCTTTTAAAACATATTGGCAATGACTAAGTCATTGATTGTGCAAAATTCCATCATTCTATCTCCAGCTTCATTTCTCGGTGGAGCCCATGTTTTCCAATTACTGAATCTTCTTCTCTTTTCCCAACTTTTGCATTCCAGCCACCCCTAAATATTAATGCATTTTGATTACATGTTTGATTAATTTCTGACTATAAAAGTTAATAGAAATCTTCTATTTCCTCTTCTTTGGTCCTAATTGTTAGTTCCTATATATGAATAATAGTATAGAGTTGACTAATTTTGTAATTTTGTAATTGAATTTTTATGAAAAACTTAATACGAAACCTATACGATTAGAACAGCACATCAACAGAGAACTGACGGAAGTCCAGGCTGGGTTTAGAAGGGGTCGTGGTACTAGGGATATTGTTGCTGATGTTAGATGGATCTTGGCTGAAAGCAGAGAATACCAGAAGAATGTCTATCTGTGTTTCATTGATTATGCAAAGGCATTTGACTGTGTGTATCATAAAAACTGTGGCTGACTCTGAGAAGAATGGGAATCCCAGAACATTTAATTGTGCTAATGCGAAACCTGTACTTGGATCAAGAGGCAGTAGTCAGAACAGAGCAGGGTAACACTGCATGGTTCAAAATTGGGAAGGGTGTACGCCAGGGATGCATCTTGTCTCCATACCTTTTCAACATGTATGCAGAGCAGATTATCCGAGAGGCTGGGCTCTATGAGGAGAATTGTGGCATCAGGATTGGTGGATGGTCTATTAACAATCTCCGTTATGCAGATGACACAACCCTGCTTGCTGAAACTGAGGAGGACCTCATGCACTTGCTGCGAAGGGTCAAGGACTGCAGACTTCAGTATGGACTAAGGCTCAACTTCAAGAAGACAAAGGTTCTCACCACTGGACCAACTGGAAGCGCCAGGATGGATGACGAAGAGATTGAGAGTGTTCACAGCTTCACTTTGCTCGGCTCCACAGTCAACACTCTTGGTACCAGCAGTCAGGAAATCAAAAAGCGTATCGCGATGGAAAAGTCTGCCGTTAGGGACCTCTCAAAGGTACTCAGGAGCAGCAGTGTCTCTCTGGAGACTAAGGTGCGCCTGATACAGGTCATGGTATTTGCAATCGCTTGTTATGCAACAGAGAGTTGGACAATGACTAGGGAGGACAGAAGGAGAGTGGATGCTTTTGAGCTGTGGTGCTGGAGAAGGGTACTGAATGTACCATGGACTGCCAGGAAAACAAACAGATTCATCTTGGAAAGGATTAAACCAAGCTGCTCCTTGGAGGCAAGCATTCTGGGGCTTCGTCTGACATACTTTGGACATGTTGCCAGGAGGGACGGGTCCTTGGAGAGGGACATCATGCTTGGGAGGGTGGAGGGACAGCGCAGGAGGGGAAGACCCTCTATGAGATGGATTGATTCGGTGACTGGGGTAATCGGGATGGGTGTGTCAGAGGCAGTGCGGTTGGCGCAGGATAGAGCAGGGTTTAGGGCTGTTGTGCATAGGGTCGCTATGAGTCGGAAACGACTCGATGGCACATAACAACAACAACAACACAAAGAAAACTAAGACTAGAATGTATTTTTACTTGCACTATCCTTTGTTGAACATTCTTCTAAGTGGTCTGTGCATTGCTGTACATAGATAAATCGTGGCTGCTGTGATGCTGAACACTGTGACACTAATGTGCCAAATGTGGTAAGGGTTACCCATGGTGGACAGTGTTTGCTGGAGCTTCCCGATTAAAACAAGTCTAGAAGCAGGAGCGGCATCCATTTCCAAAATGGCTTGCCTCTGGAAACTCTATGTGTAAACAGTGCTCGGGCCTTTTATTCATAGGGTCGCTATGAGTGGTCTACAACTCGATAGCACCTAACAACAATAACAACATCCTTTGTTGAGAGGGGTCTATTAAAATATCCTACTACTATTGTGGTGCTTTTTTTTTCTTCAAATCTGTTAACTGGTTTGTTTTTTCTTTTTTTTTCTTATACGTTTTTCAGTTCTCTCATTTGGTACAAAGATGTTGAGCAAGGTTATGCCTTTTTGATCCATTGTACATTTAATCATTATATAGTAATCTTCCTTAGAATATTTTATGAATTTAATCTTGAAGTCTATTTTGTCAGAGATTAGTAGTGCTGTTCCTGTTTTCTTAAGGATGTCATTTCTTTGGCATATTTTTTCCACCCTTTGATCTTTTTCCTAATGTGTCCCTTGTAACCAAACTATTAATGCAATTTGGTTCTCCCCCCACCCTTTCATCCAACTTCTTACTCTTTTTTTATCTTAATCAATGTATTTATGCATTTACACTAAGTATTTTTTTACGTATGATGTTTTATTATTGCCATTTCACCATGTTCTTTTTTATTCTGTTACTGATTACTTTGATTCATCTACTTTCCTTTGCTGTCTCTGTGTGAAAGACTTTCCTTAGTACTTTTTTTTATTTTAGAATTAATCATGTTCTCAGAAATTGCTTAAGCTGCTGTTTCTCTATACATACCCTAACTTATTCTCCCTATTTGATGGACAGCTTTGCTGGATACAGGATCTTGACTGGCAAATATTTTCTTTCAGCTTTTTGTGTATGTTTTCTTGCTTACATGCTTTCTACTGATAAGTCAGAACTTAGTCTAATTGCTATGCTTTGTAGGTGTCACTTTGTTTTTGTCATTTTGCTCTTAGTATTTTCTCTTATTCTTAAATTTGGAAAATTTTATTACAATATGCCTTGACATTTACCTTTTGAGGTCTAGTTTCTTTAGAGTTCACTGTGCTTCTTGAGTGTGGATTTCTTCATTGTTTATGATATTTGAGATGTTTTTTTCTAGTACCTCTTCCACAATATTTTCAGTGCCTCCCCACCCTCTCCTACTCTGCCCTTTTCTGGAATTCCTTTCACACATATATTGTTCCATTTGATGTTATCAGACATGAGTCAACTGGCTGTTTGTTTGTTTTCCTTTTTCTTCTATCTTTTCTTTTTTTTTCTAGTATGTCCCATTGAGTTTCTAGTCTTCTAGCTAATTTATACACCATTCCATCTCTTCTATTCTGCTTTCTGGTCCCTCTAATCTTTGAATTGCATGTTCATACATTTCCGTTGTTTCTAGTATTGTGTTGTTTACACAATTTCTTTCTGATGATTTAATTTTTTTACCTCTTTATATATGGTTTCACTCTTTTTCAATCATTTGTAACTTTTTCAATGTCAGTGCATTTACTTCCACATCAATATATTTCTCCTGCCTTCTTGTCTCTGGGGTATTTATTGGGTCTGTATTCTAGTCTACTTTTTTAGAAAAAGGCTTTTTTTCCCTAATGATTGAAACTGTCTTCTGCTTTCTTGACATTGTATAAAGTTCTTCTTTATATGTATGAGACAGTTTCTGCTGTGTCTGTGTAGGTTGTTGTCATTACTTATGTTTATGATGTTATTGATTTGCAGATTTTTGCCTCAAGTTCAGTTTTCCTGTGGCAATTTTCCCTGCTGATAATCTATGGGAGTTTCTGTTCTCTATTTCCAATGGCCAGCTTCTTACCAAGTTTTTCTCTGAGGTACATGGATCTGGGATCTCTCCCTTTGCCCAATGTGCTGGGCCCATTTCTTCTATTGTTCTGTAGTCTGACAGCAGGTGGTAGTTACCCTCAAGAGTAGGAAAAGTCCAAGAAATGCTTCCTGGAGTATATTGCTCTACAACTGTCATTAGGTATGTACCTGTCTCCTCTTTTGTCTGCTTAGGAGAGAGTTGTTCCTGCTTGACCAGACAAAGGCCCAGGCAAGTGGTATGGTCCCAGGGATACAGCTCCCAAGTCTCACTAGGTGCTAACAGCTGACTAGAGTATCTCTCAATTCTTGAGGCTGATTAGGCAGGAGCTGCTTCCACTTAAGTAGACCAAGGCAGGAGAAGTGTCTTGGTACTAAAGGTCTAGGCCCCAAGTCTAAATAATTCCTCCCAACATACTTGATTTTTGTTGTTTCATTTTCTTGGTGATGAAAACTGACTCCATGAATGTTGTTGTTATTTCCCATAGAGTCAAGTACGGCTCATAGTGAAACTTTGAACGAAAGACCTGAAGCCTTTTTCTGCTTATTGTCGTTTCTTACAGTTCATAGAGTTTTCAGAGGCATGTTGTTTAGGAAGTGGATGCCACTCCTGGCTCTATTGGTAGTTACCCTATTTTCAACAAAATGAAACATAGTCCCATCCTGCACAATCCTTACAATCTCTGATAGGCTAATAATCATTGCTGAAGTCACCATGTCAACCATTCCATGCACTGGAAATCTTCCTGTTTTATCTTAAGCCTGACAATGATATACTTTTCCAAACACTGACTGGCCTATTCTGATAGCATGACCAAAGTATATGAAAGTTTACTTACTTCTAAAAAGTACACTTCCTCGAAAAGTAATTTGTTTGTCCTTTATCATTCAAAAGTATAGACAATGTTCTTTTCCCAAAACACTATTCAAAAACATAAATTGTATAACTTATAGGGAGTAAAATATTCCTTACTTTTGGCCTGTTATCAACTTTATTTCCTAGAAAACATCATAGTTTATGTTAATGTGACAGTAGTGCATAAAGAGGGAAGAGGTGTTACAGGACTGAAATAAAAGGAAAAATATTCCACCAAGCAAATATAGAAATAAAATCCTCAAAATCCAATTTATTTAATGATTTGTGTATGTGGGGAAGTGATAACTACATTGTAATTATATGTTCTTTGTTGTAAAAACAACTAAGAAAGTATAATGCCGTTTTCATTTTCAGTTTATGGACTCAAATTTATCAGATTTGCAATTTTGAACAAGGTACTTACTTTTCTTATTTCATTTGCCTTATTTCTAAAACATAGCTTATAATAGCACCCACTTTCAAAGATTAATAAAAGAACTTAATATGCTAGCAAGTATAAAACTATTAAAATTTTGTTTAGTTTTATATAACTGCTCTTAAGGTAAGATTTTCTTTCTTTCTTTCTCTCTCTCTCTCCCTCCCTCCCTCCCTTCCTCCCTTCCTTCCTTTTTCCTTCCTTCCTTCCTTCCTTCCTTCCTTCCTTCCTTCCTTCCTTCCTTCCTTCCTTCTCTCTTTCTCTCTTTCTTTCTGGTTTAAGAATAAGGCGTTCAGTCAACTACGACTCATAGCAAACTTATAAATAGAAGGTCAGAATCTTGCAGAATTCTGCATGATCCTCAAAATTTATGCCATTCTTAAGTCTATAGTTACAGTGAATGCATCATTTCATCTCTTTTAGGATGTCCCTGTAATTTTCTGACCTTTCTCAGTTTGATGCCTTATTTTTCCAAGACTAATCCCATCTGAAAACATACCTAAAGTATGTGAGACAAAGTTCCAACATCCTTGCCTCGAAGGAGCAGCCTTGTTTCATTTTCTCTAAGGTGGTTTTGTTTGTTCTTTAGGCTTAGTTGTTGTTAGGTGTCATCAAGTAAACTACAGTTCATAGTAATCCTATGAGCAATGGACATGAGCCTTGCCCTATCCTGTGTCATCATAGCGAGCTCTGATGTACTTGAGCACATTGTTAAAATCATTATGTCAACTCTCTTCTTAAAGGTCTTCCTCTCTTTGACCCTCTATTTTTCCAAACATGATGTCTTTTCCTAAGGGCTGAATCCTCCTAACAACAGGTTCATAATATGTAAGACAATGTTTCACCATCCTTACCTTTAAATAATGTCCAGGTTTCGTTTTGTACAAGAAATATTTGTTAGTTCTTCTGATAGTTTATGGGATATTCAGTATCCTTCTTAAACATCAATATTTTAAGTTATTCTTATTCTTGTTCCCTGTTTGATTTCCAGATGCATACAAAATTGATGCAAGGACTATAACTAGGATTGAGAGTAATTTAGGATTTTGATTTTCTATCAGCTTTTAACATGATTTTACTTGCAAATAATAATAATAATAATAATAATAATTTCCACACTCTGTTGGGTAACATTTTTTCAATGGTAAAAATATAGATTTCTTCTAGTCATCTTCCTCATTAAGCATCTTGTAAAATTATAATCTTATGAAAATCATCCAGTAAATTTCTATCTTCAAAGTCATGATACCCTGCTTATCATGTATTTAACTCTTTCTTCCATTTCCTTTTTTATTGACAATGACCCATTTCTTTAAATTTGGATCACGTGGATCATTCAGAAAAATCTTCAAAAATCTAAAATTAGTTTACAAGCAAACTAAATTCCATTTACTATTTTAATTTCTTTTGTCACAGGTACTCATATATTTACAGATTCTCAGAATTAGGATGTAGACTTCTGTAAGTAGGGTAGTGTCATGGTCTAATTACATCATCAATAGAATATTAGAGATATATACAAATATATACGAAATAACATAATATTTAAATGTTAATTTTGCTTGATACTTATAATAATATATAAATATTATCCACTTCAGATTAATATTTCATAATTTAGTGGCACTTAATATTAGGAAAGCCTGTTTCTTTTTTATTATTATTATTATTATTTTTGTGTGTGTACCATCAAATCAGATCTGACTGGTACAGGAGGAGGTTGCCCCTTCTTCTCCAGCAAAGCATTTGGTGGTTTCAAACTGCATGCCTCTGGGGGTGCAGTGCAACTTCTTGCCACTAGGCCACCAAAGTTCCCCGAAGGCCTGTTTCTAAGATTGGGAAAAAAATTATAATATAGTAAATACATTCTTAAATTTTGAGTTTTTAGGAAAAAATATATTTAATTTTTCTTTTTTCCAATCTTAGAAATATATTTTACAATATAAAATTATTGGCACAGGACAGAGTGGAGTTTAGGGCTGTTGTACATAGGTTCGCTATGAGTCGCAAGCGACTCTCTATGGCACATAACAACAACAACAATATTCCATAATATAGAGAAATATTCATCTAAAGGGCAGGTTGTTTCTATTTTGTTCATATGATTTTCATAATGATGATATTGTTGTCATTGCTGTTTTGTGCCATCTAGTTGCATGTGACTCATAGAGACCCTATGAACAACAGCCCTATACATTACTCATTACTCTATCCTATGCCAATCTTATTGTCTCTGATACTCCTATCCCCATTCCCCCAGTCACTGAATCAATCCATCTAATTGAGGGTCTACCTCTCTTGTGTTGTCCCTCCACACTCCCAAGCATGATAGTTCTCTCTCCAGGGACTAGCCCCTCATTACAACATGTCCGAAGTATGTCACATGAAGCTTCACAATCCTTATATCCAAGGAGCATCCTGGTCTCACCCTTTCCAGGACAAACCTGCTTGTTCTCCTAGCCATCCACGGTATATCTAGTACTCTTCTCTAGCACCACAGCTCAAAGGCATCAACTTTCCTTCTGTCATCCATAGTTGATGTCCAGTTTTCTGATGCATGGCAATTGCCAAGACCATGACCTGAATCAGGTACATCTGAGTCTCCAGACTGACATTGTTGCTCTTCAGTACTTCAAAGAGGTCTCTGAGAGTAGACTTTCCCAATGCAATTTGTCTCTTAATTTCCCAGCTGTTGGTTCCAAGAGTGTTGATTTTAGAGCAAAGCAAACTGAAGCGGTCAAAAATTTCAATCTCTTCACCATCTATCATGATGCTGCCAATTGCCTAGTGGTAAGAATCTTTGTTTACTTGATGTTGAGCTTCAATATATATTGAAGGCTGAAGTCCTTGACCTTCTTCAGCAAACACATCATGTCCTCCTCAGTTTCAGCAAGGAAGGTTATGTCATCTGCATGATGCAGATCGTTTAATGAGTCTTCCTCCAATCTTGATGCCACATTTCTCCTCATAGAGCCCAGCCTCCCAGATAATCTGTTCTGCATATAAATTGAAAAGGTATGGAAATAGGATACATCCCTGCTGTTAAACTCTTCCCAATTTTGAACCATGCCCTGTCTCCTTGCTCTGTTCTGATGACTGCCTCCTGGTCCAAGTATAAGTTTCCCATAAGCACTGTCGAGTGTTCTGGGATTCCTATTCCTGTCAGAGTTAACCACAGTTTGTTGTGACTCACAGAGTCAGGTACTTTTTCAGAGTCAATGAAACACAGATAGACATTCCTCTGGAACTCTCTGCTGTTAGCCAAGATCCATCTAACATTAGCTATAATATACCTAAAACCATAGTCTCTTCAAAACCCAGTCTGAACTTCAGACAGTTCTCTGTTGATGTGCAATTCTAGTCATTTTTTAACTAATTTTCAGCAGAATCTTGCTTGCATGTGATATTAATTATATTGTTCTATAATTTCTGCACTATCAAGTCATCTTTCTTTGGAATGGGAACAAATAGGAACCTCTTCCAGTCAGTTGGCCAGGTGATTGTCCTCCAGATTTCTTGGCACAACTTGGTGAGAACATGCAGGACAGTGTCTGTTTGTTACATATGTCATCAGTTCCTGAGGCTTTAGTTTTTGCCAATTCTCTCAGAATGATGATATATAAGTGTCAATTTGAAGACTAAAGTGTGCTTGATTCAGGCCATGGTCTTTTAAATAACTTACTTCACATCTGGAAGCCTGACAATGAATGAAGTTGAGAGAAGAAGAATAGATGTCTTTGTCTTTGTGTCTTGATGCTGGAAAAGAATAGTAAATATTCAATGGACTTAAAAAATAGCAAAGTAGACATGTCTTGCAAAAAGTTAAGCTAGAGTATTCCTTATATTAAAAAATATAGCAAGAATTCATCTCTCATGCTTTCGAACTATTGGTTAAGATAGACTATTTTTTGGAAAGGGACATCATGTGTGCAAAGTGCAGGGTGAGTGAAAGAATGAAGACCCTCAACAAGATAAATTGAAAGTGTGTCTGCACAAAGGAGCTCAAATGTATTAGATATGGTAAGAAAGGCAAAGAATAGGACAGAGCTCAGATGTGTTGTTCACAGTGTTGTTATGAGTCACACTTGACTCCATAACACCTAGGAATAGGAATATACACTTTTTTCCTTTTTAAACTAGAAAATATATTTTAAAAAACAAAATAATGCATATGAAAATATTTTCAGTATTTCATTCTGAAATATTTTATCAGCCTTCTTGACACCAGCAGTCAGGGAATCAAAAGATGAGTTGCTTTGGCAAAGTCTGCTATCAGAGACCTATCCAGAATGCTAAAGATTGATATGTTCCTTATCCAGGCTCTGCATTGGAAAGTGGGGCAATGATTAAGGATGAAAGAAGAATCAATGACTTTGAGCTGTGGTGTATTAGAGAAGAGTATTGAACATATTATGGCTGTCAAGAGACCAAGTCTGTCCTGCAGATGGTAAAACCAGGTTACTCCTTTGAAGGAAGGAGTTTGAAACTCCATCTCACATTATTTGAGCATACTGCCAGGAGGGACTAGTCTTTGGAGAAAGAATGATAGTGTCATCCCAGGAAAGGAAGGCTTTGGAGGTGACGGATTGACACCGTGACTCTGGCAATGGGAGCACGTATGTCAGAGACAGTGAAATTGCCTCAAGATAGTGCAGAGTTCAAAGCCCTTTGTTCATAGAGTCATTATGAATCATGGTCGACTCAATGACATATAACAACAAGAACAGTGGTCGTATGAAGAAAAGCATGGCAGAAATGGGGCACATCCCGCTATAAACTAATCAAATATGAAGAACTGATTTTGCAGAATATATATCTATAAAAGAGAAATAATGATTAGTATCAGATCTCAAATGCTTAATATCCCACTTTGTCCTCTATCTGTGTAGAACAACTTTATATTTGATGAGCTAAGGGATGAGAAATGGAACATATTTGGAAAAAATGCTAACTTATGTTTAAAACTCAAACATGCCACATTATTTCCTCCTTGATTTTTATTTATGGAAGAGGAAATCTGCATGTTTACAGCCTTGTATGTCAAGTTGTGAATAAATCCGTATCTTTGACTCTGCAACACCTTTGGCAATACGTTTACGATTATTTGGCATGATTTTCTGTCATAATTTTATTTCTTCCCCCCAAGAGAAAGTTCTAGCAAATAATCGTATGTAAAAGAACTAAAATATAGCATATACATCAGAGGAGGGAAGAGAGTCCAGAAGAATGAAAATTAATCCAGTTAGTTCATGATGGTGAGAAAAAAGTCAGGAGAGGATCCACCTGGTAAAATTCTAGACTCAACAAGTGACACAAATGGAAGAGAACCAACTCAGATTTGGCTGTATCAAAGAAATGCAACTGCTTCACAGAGAGCCAATCAACCAGGTATCACCCTTATATAGAGAGTTTCTGACTATTGACTTCTAACAAAATAGTCATTGAAAGCCTTGTGGAGCAAATCTCTCCTCTGCTGAAACCAAGCTTCACACATAGTTCAGAATTTATTCTATGGTTTCTTTGTATTTATAGAGACTCCTGCTTGAGAGAAGGTAATATTCAAATTTGGGAAAGGACAAATACTAAATGCATGTATTTGTTCAGGTTGGGGTTTAAAATGAATATAAGGATCTCCTGAATCCAGGAATTAACTTTATGTGTTAGTAATGTGGCAAACTAGTAATATTTTAAACTATATGAGGATTTAACAAAATTCTTATATTAAATTACGATAGGGACACATTTATATAGTTGAATATTGTAAAGATTTACTAAGTAGAGGTTATGTGAATGCATTGTTTTCACAGACATTTATACAGAGTTGCACTACTAATTCAAAGATGGCACTTCTCTGCTGGTTTAAATATAACACTGACTTCACAGATAAAGATGGGTCTCCTTTCCTGTGATTTTCAGCCTCTGGAAATCTACTGGAGAGTCAGCTAGGAATTGGTTCTGACTCAGTGATGATGAGATTTTTGAGAAGTACTTTGAAATTTTCAAAACTCAAATTAAATAATAATATTATATCTGGTATATATAGATATAAGTGGAAGAGATATGTATTAAATTTACGGTTCATGGCCACATTATGATTTAGATAGAGCTTTGAAAAGTGTATGTACCTGCAGAACCCCATCTACTCAAACCAATCCTTAACATCAAGTTTTCCAGTCATGACTCCTCTTTCTCTGAGTTATGCTGAAGAAAAGCATTACTGATACTATTGCCCTCTTAGGAGACATTTTGATAATTGCATCATAGTGAAATTATCATAACTGCCTGTGAACGTTTTTTTTTAAATTTAGGTTGTTTATTTTTCATTTCAATGAACATCTCCAGAGATTTTGGGATCCCATTCATTCATTATTGTACCCTTCTCCTCGTACAAACCCCTCCCCCCTCCCCTCCCATTTGCTCCTCTCCTTGAAAAGCAAAAGAAAAACTCCCTCATTGGTACACAATCCCCCCCGCACCTCCCC
>NW_006400149.1:676003-680060 GCF_000299155.1 Elephantulus edwardii
GGGGGGCGGGGGCGGGGGTGCGTGAGCTGGGTCGAGGGGAAGCGATGTACTTTTAACTCCTTCCTCTGAGTCATGGGCTTAGTCACTTTACAGTGCACAGGTGTGAAGACAACACCACCATTATATTTAAGAGGTATAAGCACAATCATCAAAGAACATTGTGTATTATTCCTTGAATGTAGGTAAAATAACATTCTATATAGATAATCTTGTTGGTTGTGTCATCTGCATAACACAGGTTGTTGATGACTCTGACACCAATGCTGATGTTACTTTCCTCCTCATCCAGCCCAGCATCCTGGATAATCTATTCTGCATGCAGATAAAAAAGGTATGGAGACAGAATACCTCCCTGGTGGACCTCCTCCTTGATTTTGAAGCATGCCATGTCTCCTTGCTCTGTCCTGATGACTGCCTCTTGGTCCTAGTATAGGTTTTGCATAAGCACTATCAAATGTTCTGGGATTCCTATTTTCAGAGTCAACCACAGCTTTTTGTGATCCACACAGTCAAAAGCCTTTGCATAGTCAATGAAGCACAGGTAGACATTCCTCTGGTACTCTCTGCTCTCTGCTAAGATTCATCTAACATTAGCTATAATATTCCTAGTACCATGACCTCTTCTAAATCCAGCCGACACATCTGGCAGTTCTCTGTTGACATATTGCTCCAGTTGTTTTTGGATAATTTTCAGCAGAATCTTGCTTGCATGTGATAATAAGGATATTGTTTGATAATTTCTGCACTCCGTGGAGTCACTTTCTTTGCAATGGGAACAAATATTGATATCTTCAAGTCAGTTTGCCATCTGGCTGTCCTCTAGACTTCCAGGACAGCGTCTGTTTGTTGAAATATGTCAATTGGTATACTGTCAACTCCTGGAGTCTTGTTTTGTACAGCATTTGATGCAGAAAGTCATGAACTTCAGCCTTCAATATGAATCGAAGCTCAACATCAAGAAAACAAAAGACTCTCACCATTGGGCCAATTGGCAACATCACTATGGATGGTGAAGGGATTGAGATAGTTAACAGTTTTCGTTTGCTTGACTCCAAAGTCAACATTCTTAGTACCAGAAGCTAGGAAATCAAGAGAGAAATTGCAATGGGAAAGTCAGCTGTCAGGAATCTCTCCAGAGTACTGAGGAGAAAACTTCAGGCTGGAAACTAAGGTAACGCTGATCCGGGCTATAGTCTTCGCAATTGCGTGCTGTGCATCTGAGAGCTGGACAGTGACTAGGGATGATAAAGAATTGATGACTTTGAGCTGTAGTGCTGGAGAAGAATGTTGAATATACCATGGATTGCTAGGAGAACAGACAGATTTGTTCTGGAGAGGGTGAAGCTGTACTACTCCTTGGAGTCAAGGATTCTGAAGCTTATTCGTCTGACATACTTTGGGCATGTTGAAAAGAGGGACCAGTCCTAGGAGAGGGACATCATGTTTGGGAGAGGGAAAGTGTAGGAGAGAAACACCCTCAATGAGTTGGATCGATTCAGTGATTGGGGTAGTGGGAGTAGGTGTGTCAGAGACAATGAGGTTAGCATAGGATAGAGCAAGGTTTAGGGCTTTTGTACATAGGGTTTCTATGAGTCACAAACTGCTCGACAGAACATAACAACAACAATAACAATAGATAATCTCACTGACAGATATTTTTGGTGTTGTGAATTGGTTTATATTTACAAGAGAGTTTAAGAAAAACAGACAAGAGGATGAGGCAGAACTGTATTTTCAAGATACAAACCTAGAATCATAGTGCTATCAGGATAGCTCACAACACTCTGACAAATGCACAGTATATTCAGCCAGCTCTTTTAAGCCATAAAATAAAATGTGTCCAATCACTAGCACCTTTGTGTCACTTTTCAATCTTTTTCTCCCCATAGCATGAAGAAGAAAATAAATCAATATTAAAAAAGAGATGACCCTATCTTATTATACTTCAAAGCTACCATAAAACTCTAGGATGTTATTTTTATTTTTTTTTTTAAAGTCCTTCAAAATAGGGTAGGGAGGAGAAGTAGTTTAGATATGAGTTTAAAATAATCACAACTATATTGAATGAATTAAAGTGACTGACATTTATTCAATCTAGTGAAAAAGCATGATAAAGTCACAGTTCATAGGAAAGGTGTTTATATAAAAGAATTGCTGTGAAGTTACTGGAAAATAGAGTTTCTTACTTAAATCTGTGATGAATTGAAGCTCTTTAATGCATTAAATGCATTGATTATCCTCTGCTATGGCCAGTATGCTGCATGACTTAACCATATTAAAATAAATTTATGGCATTACAATGAACTGCTTCATATAATAAGATATAATAATTGAGTAATGTGTTATTTTTCCTTCTGTTTGTTTGAATGTGGTGTTTCATTGGACACATTAAGGTACAAATCACAGTCTCAACTTAATAAGCTAAGTATCTTCTGAGAATATTTTTTTAAATGTACCATTGTCTGATACTTCTGTGCATTCTTTTAAAAGAATCCTTTAGCATTACTGAAAATATCTCTGGTGGCTTAAGAGTTATATTTTCTACTACCTAAAAGGTCAAAGGTTCAAATGCAATCACTTCCTCCAGAAGTGAATGCTTTTGAGAGCTCTTCTGGAGATTACAGACTAGAAAATCCTGTGAGAAGTTCTACTGCATTTCAAAGTGTTGCTGTGACCTGAAAATCAGCTGGTGGCACCTTAAAGCATTACTACTACTTCCTTAAAGATTTGATTATATGCCCAGACAGAACGGCTGATTAAACCTCCCTTTCCCTAAGCTTCAGTTGACAGGTTGGAAAAATCTACTCTAAATCTCACCTTATAGCTCTTTTTTCACTATATTAAAAATAAGCATTTAAGAGGATTACATTCTTGAAATTTCTTGTAATATTATTTCATTCCCTTTTGAGTTTCAGTACATATATCTCTTTTCTATATGTAAGTTTTATATAGTGAAACAGAAATTGCCTTACTTTGTAGAAAGTAGATTCCCGACATTTTAATTTCCTTTAACTTTAAAATATGAATTCTGTTAAATACAAAGTTTCTTGTCTTTGTTCCTTCAGACTGAGAGTTTTCTCATTCTGTATGGCTGCACTGACTACAGAATTTAAATTTACCTGTGAGGGGAACTAGAGAGAAATGAAGTCAAGTTAGTTCAATCTCTTGATTCCTATTTCCTCTACTTCTACTTTTGGTTTTATGAATTAATAACAAAGGGAAGGAAGACTTGTTTGAAAACTTAAATCAATGTCAAGTGCCTTTAGTTCAAACTCACTAATGTCCATGAAATTCTGACTCATAGTAACTTTCCATCAGGTTCCAGGGCTACAAAGCTTTGCAGGATGAGATTGTTATCTTTCTCCTGAGGAGTAACCGGTGGACATGAAGTGCTGAATTTCTGGTTAGCAATGAAACACATAATACACTAAGGCACAAAATAAGTATATATAATGTATAATTAATTCTTGTGAGTCATAGGACTCAGTGTGGTGAGTCTGAGGCACCTTCATTTTCATCTCTTTTCTGTAGGAGATGCAGATATCTTTAGGAATCTTTGAAACCATACAGATACATCGAAAAGTTAATATTAACAAACAGTTTTATTGTATTTCCTTTACGTGAGATTGACTGGACCCTTTGTAGGCTGAAAACAAGTTTGTATATGATTTCTTAGGTGAGTTGACCTGCAGTTGAACGACCAACCTAACTCTGTCTATAGAATGAAGACTATGGGTAAGGAAGAGTAGTTGTCCAAATCAGGAAGGACTTACTTACTAAAATAAGTTAAAAATGAAGAAGAGGAAAATAAAATTTATATATGTATGTGTGTGTGTGTGTGTGTGTGTGTGTGTGTGTGTGTATTGGAAGTAGGAGTGGCATCCACTTTCTAAACAAGATGCTTCCAGAAACTCTATGAACTTTAATAAATGACAATAGTTAGAGAAAGGCCTCAGATCCTTTCTTAATAGGGTCGTTATGAATGGTGTTGGACTCAAAGACAATCAACAACATATATACACACACGCATGCACACACACACATACACACATATATA
>NW_006400149.1:680721-687738 GCF_000299155.1 Elephantulus edwardii
ACATACACACACACACAAGGGATACATAGAGAGGCAGTATCCTTCCTCTGTCTCTGAACCCTCATGAATTTTGCACTTCTCTTAGCATGTATCCTTCTCTCATGTTAGCTATAAATTTCAAAGAAAGTACTTTCACCTCTTTTAAGTTATTCATTGTTGTTCTGTACCATAGAATCTGAATCAACTCAGAGCTGATCCTCTGATGAGTTTTTTTTTTGTTTGTTTGTTTGTTTGTTTGTTTTTAGAAGCAGTTAATCGCTGAAAGGAGACTGACCATCTCTCTCCCATGGAGCAACTGATTGATTCAAACTGTGTGCCTTTGGGATTGCAGTGTAGCTTCCTACCACTAGGACAGAGTATGGTAAAATTTTTTTGCGTGTTTGGATAATAAAATAGAGCTCCAGTGGCATAGTAGCAAGAAACTGTGCTGTAATACCAAAAGCATGTGGTTCGAGACCACCAGCTTCTCCTTGGGAGAGAGATGATCAATAGAAATCACTTAATAAAATTTAAAGTGATACATACTTTAATGACAATTTGATAAATGTAATTTAGAAAGATTCTTAAAAAAATGCAACACAGTAAACAATAAATATTGGCCAGAGTTGAGATATTGGAATTCCCACATACCACTGGTTATGTTGTTGAGTACTTTAGAGTCAGAACAGACCGATAGCTGACCCTCTTTTCAGGGACAGTTAAAGGAATGAGAAGAGATTGCCCACCCTTCTCGCAAGGAGCAGCTAGTGTATTAGAACTTTGTGTCTTCAGGATTGTAGTGCAACTTCTTACCACTAGGCCAGCAGAGATCCCTTAAATACCTGGTAGGACTGTAAAATGATTCAATCACAGTGGAAAATAGCATGGTGCTTCCTTAAAAATTTGCAAGTAGAAATACCATTTGACATAGCAACCATGCTGCTCGTTGGATATTTTTTATAGATAAAAGTTGTAATACAGAGTTATTTGTGCATTCATGTTTATTGCTCAATTATTTACAATGGGAAAAAGATAGAACAATCTACATGCCCATCAACAGAGGAATGAATATTCATAGATTATTTATTGATCTGTTGAAGGAATACAATAGATAATGGATTATTTTTCATTGTTAAAGAATAATGAAGAATTCATAAAATATTACATATTATAATCTGCAAGACAATATTAAAGTACTCTAAACAGGAGATTCCAAAGGGCAGCATGGGATGACAAAGCTCAATATTACAATGAAATATGAAGGAGCTGGAGTCAGAAAATCAAAAGGGCCAAACTCACTCATCATTTCTTAAGCTGAAGGAACTGAAGAACAAATTTAAACCTCAAGTTGCTATAATTAAGGATGTTTTAGGTAGAATAGTAAATTATTCAAGAAGTATTAAAAGAAGATGGAAAGAATATACTGAGTCACTGTACCAAAAGGAACTGGCAGACAGAAGAATTTAATGAGTTCATATATGAGCAAGAGCCTATGGTGATGAAGGAACAAATTGAAGCTGCTTTGAAGGAAATGACAAAAAATAAGGCCCCAGGAATGGATGGTATACCAATTGACATATTTCAGCTCACCTATGCTACCCTGGACGTGCTCACCAAGTTGTGCCAAGAAATATGGAGAATAACCACTTGGCCAACTGACTGGAAGAGATCCCAACAGAGTGTGGAAACTATGGAACAATATCATTGATTTCACATGCAAGCAAGATTCCACTGAAGGTTATCCAAAAATGACTGGAACAGCACATCAGCAGAGAACTGCCAGAAGGCCAGGCTGGGCTTAAAAGGGGCCATGGTGCTAGGGATATTGTAGCTAATGTTAGATGGATCTTAGCTGGAAGCAGGGAATACCAGAAGAATGTCTACTGGTGTTTCAATGATTATGCAAAGGAGTTTGACTGTGTGGATCATAACAAACTGTGGCTGACTTTGAGAAGAAGGGGAATCCCAGAACAATTGATCATTCTAATGTTAAACCTATACTTGGACAGTCATCAGAACAGAGGCAGTCATCAGAACAGAGCAAGGAAACACTGCATGGTTCAAAATTGGGAAAGGCATACACCAGGGATGTGTCCTTCTCCATACCTTTTCAACCTGTATGCAGAACAGATTATCCGAGAGGCTGGGATCTATGAGGAGAGTGTGGCATCAGGATTTGTGGAAGATCTATCTATTAACAATCTGCGTTATGCAGATGACACAACCCTCCTTGCTGAAACTGAGGAAGACCTGAAATGCTTGTTGCAGAGGGTCAAGGACTGCAGCGTTCAGTATGGATTGAAGCTCAATGTCATGAAGACAAAGATTCTCACCACTGGACCAATTGGCAGCATCAGGATGGACGGTGAAGAGATTGAGGTTGTTAACAACTTTAGTCTGCTGGCTCCATGGTCGACACTCTTGGCACCAGTAGCCAGGAACTAAAAAAATGTATTGTGATGGGAAAGTCTGATGTTAGGGACCTCTCCAGGGTACTGAAGAGCAATGGTGTCACTCTGGAGACTAAGGTGCATCTGATACAGGCTATGGTCTTTGCAATCACTTGTTATGCATCAGAGAGTTGGACAATCACTAAGGAACATAGAAGGAGAATTGATGCCTTTGAGCTGTGGTGCTGGAGAAGAGTACTGAATGTACCCTGGACTGCCAAGAAAACAACAGATTCAACCTGGAGAGGGTTAAACCAGGCTGCTCCTTGGAGGCAAGGATTCTGAGGCCTCGTCTGACATACTTTGGACACGTTGTAAGGAGGGAGAGGTCCTTGGAGAGGGACATCATGCTTGGGAGGGTGGAGGGACGGCGCAGGAGAGGAAGGCCCTCTATGAGGTGGATTGATTCAGTGACTGGGGTAATCAGGATGGGTGTGTCAGAGGCAGTGAGATAGGGTTGCTATGAGTCTCAAGTGACTCGATGACACATAACAACAACACAACAATGATAAAAGGACACATGCTGCATGAATTAACTGTTAAGAATAAGTTTACACAAAGAATAACAAGCAATCCCTGATGATTTCAGGGACAGATTAACCAGTCAAGTGAAAAATCAATAACCAGACAACTGACAAGTATTAATTTGTGTTCGAGAAAAATGATACACAACATAGAGTGCTCAAAAAAATATCAGTTAAGAAAGGAACACACGGAGATTTGGAGAAGTCTGAAATAAGTACAGACACGAAAGGTAAAGATTACTATACATTCCTGCATTATCAGTAATAACATACATGAATCTATTAAAGAGTATATAGACATATAGCTAAGAAAACAGATATAGACAAGTAGAAGGATGTCCACTAATAGCGACACATAAGTATGTCATAACTTCTTTTAAAGAGAGATTCACAAATTCCGAATCTAAGTAATAATGACAGATGAGTCTTTATACTAAAATCCATTCTGAATTGATTATTATTTAGGATGCTAAAAGGCCAAAGTTTTGCCCAAAGAATGTAAAATTATTATTATTGCCTTTTCACTCAAAAACTTATTCTAAAGAATCAGTGGTATTCATTGTCACAATGTTAACAGTTGTCACAATGGAATCATTGGTATCTTAGTTTTCAGATTACAGAAAAAATGTGACGTTATTTTTATTTTTTTTAGAGAACCTTTTATATCACACAAATTACTTTAGTCTCCAGTAATAAATTCCTTTTGATAACTTTATTAAAAGTCAAACAAGAATAAAGTATAGCTTATTTTCATGGGGAATAATGTTTTATTTCTGTAATCTCTTAACTATCTAATTACTAAAAACAATAAGCTTTGGATTGTTGTTGTTGATTGCCATCCCTTCGAGCATGACTCATGATGACCCTATGAACAAAAGATTTGAAGTCTTTCTGAAATTATCGTCATTTCTCAAAGTTTATAGTTTCCAGAGGCATCTTGTTTAGGAAGTAGATACCACTTCTACTTCCAAGTCTGTTTTAAGTTGGAAGCTCCACCACATACTGTTCACCAAGGGTAATCGTTATGGCATTTGACACCCCTAGGAAACAAGGTTCAGAGTTACATCAACCCCAGATTACCTCAGTACAGGATAATGACAGAAAAGTGCCATACCACTTACAGGAATGTTCCTTCAAATTATAATAACCAATTTTTAAACACGAAGTCCCTCCACGACGTCTTTTTGACTCTAAACAAGAAGCTTAAATTTTAAAAACATATAAAACCAAACCAAAACAAAAATATTATATGCTGTTATTATGTGACCTCAAGTCACCTGCAACCCATAGTGACCCTATGTACATAAGCTCTGAACCCTTCCCTGTCCTGAGCCAGTCACACTAATTCTGACAAACCAATTCCCATTGCCCCAATTACTGTGTCAATTCATCTCTTCCAGGATCTTCCTCTCCTGCATTGTCCCTCTACCCTTCCAAGCATGATGTCCTTCTCCAAGGACTACTCTCTCCTGACCACATGCCAAAGTATATGAGACTGAGTTTAAAAATCCTAGCCTCCAAGGAGACTGGGTCCAACACAGACCTATTTATTTTCTTGGCAGTCCATGGTATGTTCAAGACTCTTCTCCAGCTCCACAATTCAAAGGTATTGATTCTTCTTCTGTCCAGCTTTCTGAAGCATAACGAATAATTGTGAAGACCATGGGCTGGATTATGTGCACCTTAGTCTCTAGACCGACACTGTTGCTTTTTAGAACTCTGGTGAGGTCCCTGACAGCAGAATTTCCCAATGTACTTTGTCTTTTAATTTTCTGACTGCTAGTGTTGAGTGTTGATTGTGGAGTTGAGCAAGCTGTAATTGATAACAACCTCAATATCTTCTCCTCAATATCATCATGGTGCTGCCAATTGGTCCAGTAGTGAGAATCTCTGTCCACTTGATGTTGAGCTTGAATCTATAAAGACAAAAAAAATTCTTAGCCATTATGATTGAGGAAAATAAATATTGAAAAGAAATGGGGCTACATGTTTTCAAATAGACAGATTTATGTAATTTCAATTCATATAGACTATTCAGACTAATAGGATTTATTATGTTTTTATTTGTTTTTACACTTTTCATTCCCCACTTATGTGACAGTCACAAAAGGAAAGACGATATATTTTCAGGTGCTGTCGACTTGGCTCCAGTTATAGTAACTCTATATATAAGAGAATAAACACTGTATGCTATTGTGCTACTCTCACAATAGAAGAAATCTTCAAGCCGATTCCTGTTGCCACTGTAAGAAGTCTCCTTGTATTTTCTTCTAAGAAGTATTTTGATTGCATTAAAGTCAGATTTGTTAATCTTCCGTCTATCTTCCAGTTGATTCTGACTCACAGCAACTCTCCATTGGGCTGTAACGTGTAGTGAAAAGAGACTTCCTATTTTTCTTTCATGTAGCTGCTGGTCTTCACAATCACCTGTTATGCATCAGAGAGTTGGACAATGACCAAGGAGGATAGAAGGAGAACTGATGCCTTTGAGCTGTGGTGCTGGAGAAGAGTACTGAGAATACCATGGATTGCTAGGAAAACAAATAGATTTGTCCTGGAGAGGGTTAAACCGGGTGGCTCCTTGGAGGCAAGGATTCTGAGGCCCCGTCTAACTTACTTCGGACATGTAGTGAGGAGAGACCGGTCCTTGGAGAGGGACATCATGCTTGGGAGGGTGGAGGGACGGCGCAGGAGAGGAAGGCCCTCTATGAGGTGGATTGATTCGGTGACGGGGATAAGTGGGATGGGAGTGTCAGAGACAGTGCGATTGGCACAGGACAGAGCGGAGTTTAGGGCTGTTGTACATAGGGTCGCTATGAGTCGCAGGCGACTCGACGGCACATAACAACAACAACAACAACAACAACAACAACAACAGCTGCTGGTGGATTTGAAAAGCCAGAAAAATGGAGCCTTTGAGTTAGCAGATCAACTTGCTACGAACTATGCCATGAGAGCTCCGAACGGCTATTCATGATGCAGTTAACTTCAAACACTTCAAAAACACCATCATTAAAATGTGTCCTTTATAGAGCTTCCCAATTTACATGCACATACCTAGTTTTTCACATGTGTAAGATATGAGGGAAAATTATCATATAGATTAGGTGCAATTCAGTCATAAAAATGTCATCTTTTCTCTTTAAAATCATAAAGAAGTCTTTTGTTGCATATATCCTTAATGAAATATGTCATTCTATTTCTTGATTCTATTTTCATAAAAATACATTATGGATAAAATTGAAATTAAATTATTGATTAATTTGATATATTTTTGGCACAACATGATGTTTATTGATCAAAATGAGAGAATGTGTTGACATGTGTTCTCCTTGTTGACATTGAATCCATACTGAACACAGTATCTTCATACTTAATCCTCATACTTCAAATCGTCTTCTCTTTTAGTAAGCCATATTGTGTTATAAAGCTTATTTCAAGTTCTTAAAGAGTTTTTTCCAAGTTTTATACTGCATTCTTTTTCAGATAGTCTAGTTTTTCAGATAATTTGCTCAGCATACAGGTTAAAAAGCATAAGGAAATGGCATAATCCTGGCAGACATTTTTTTAAATGAAATTGAAAGCATGCAATATCCTTTTAATTGTTTTGAAATGACAGCTTCTTGGTCTATGTAAAGATTTCTCACGGAGACAAATAAATTTTCTAAAACTCCCTCAATTTATTTGTCACTTTGTTATACTAAGTTGACTGTATATTGATGTGATGCTGGAAGTCAAATTACTGTTATTTCAAATCAAGCAAGGTTACCTACAGTGGACAACTTGCTGAGGATCATTCTGACTAACACAGAGTAGGAAGAAAGACCTGGAAAACTTCTCTAAGGAAGAGTCAGACTGTTTTTCTTATGCCCACTTCCAGTTAGTTGACTCTAAAGCACATGAGAACAACAACAATATTATCTACTGATTTTTTTTCTAAACTTTAAAAATATGACTGATGAGTCAGAACCAGCTGTATAACTGATAAAGATGCTTAACCTCTGTTTTCTCTATGTCAAATAAAAACAATTATGACCTCACTATTTCTTAGGTGTTGGAATTGA
>NW_006400149.1:688103-689317 GCF_000299155.1 Elephantulus edwardii
AATGCCAAAATCAATCTCCACAATAGTCTATATGTTTCCTATTGCCAAAGGGTCCCTTTAGAGTAGTGAGAGAAGATCTTCACCCTGAAACCTACAGCCTCCCTTTTCAGCAGGAAGTAGCTAAGAGAATACGCCATCCCCTTTTCCTTATGAATCAGGGTGAAGTCTCTCTCAGGAAGGAGTGATAAGGAATGGCAAAGGACACACTGACAAAGGAGATTAATCAGAACTGTCTTTGACAAGCACTGTGGCAACTGGACAATTAAAACAGACTTACAAGGGGGGTGGGAAAGAAGAACAAACTGGGAAGGAGGGTAGAGAAATTAGTGCAACAATGAATGAATGAAAACCCAAAATCTCTGTAAATGTTAGTTAAAATTAATAAAATTTAATAATAAAAAAAGAAAAAAGAACCAATTATGACATTTACTTTTTAGGGTTATTGTGAATAGTAAATTAGTCAATACTTGTAAAACTTATTATAATAATTAATAAAAAACAACACAGTGCCATAAATCTTAGTTTATAATATCCCTCCATTTGTAATCTGAGACCTTATTTATTTTTTTAGACTATACATTTTTAAAGGAAGAGATTGTCTATTTTTCTCCTTTGGAGCAACTGGTAGATTTATACTGCTGATTTTTGCATAAAGATCTACATCATCAGTTATTTTAACAATAACTAGACACATATTGTATATAGACAGTTGAGTACAACTGGGGCTGTTGTTGTTAAGTGCCGTCGAGTAGCAGGTGACTCATAGTGACCCTTTGAAGGAGAGTCCTCGACGTTTGCGTGCCTTTCATCCTCTCTCCAGGTTCATAGGGTTTTCGGTGGCAAGCTGTTATGAAAGTGGATGCCACTATTCCTTCCAAGCTTGTTTTCATCGGGGAGCTCCACCCCACTCTCTGTCTGCATTGGGTAACCAGCCATTAACACATTTGACACATCAGTGTCACAGTGTTCAGCATCACAGCAACCATAAGTGACCGCTCTATGTCAACTTGTAGACCAGGGCTATACAATATTTAAAGTCAGCTGAGTCCAGTCTGGAGGCACAGTAGGTTTGAGAACTCTGGGCATGTGTGGTAGTTTTGGGGGGCCCACGAGGGGGTTGGTAGGGTGGACCTGCCAGATGAACTGGGGGTCTGGGGCAGGGAGTTTGCCAGCATTTGGGAGTGGCGGGGTGGGAAGACACAACTGGGGCAGAG
>NW_006400149.1:693422-701665 GCF_000299155.1 Elephantulus edwardii
GATTGGCACAGGACAGAGCGGAGTTTAGGGCTGTTGTACATAGGGTCGCTATGAGTCGCAGGCGACTCGACGGCACATAACAACAACAACAACAACAACACGATGAACTTATTTGTTCTCTTAGTAGTCCACAATATAGTCAATGCTCTTTTTCAACACCTAAGCTCAAAGGCATCAGTTCTCCTTATATCATCCCTAGTCATGTTCCAGCTTTATTGTTGTATAGCATGTAATGTGAAAACCATGGCCTGGATCAGGTGCACCTTTGTCTTCCATTAATATCATTTTACTAATATGATATTAACAGTTAATTATTGACTATAATTAGTAACAATAATAATATTATTAGTTGTTATTGTGTACATTATTGAGTTGGAACCAACTCATAATTGATCCTCCAACAGTATTTCAGAGGCAGTAAATCACAAAGGAGGATATTGCCCATTCTTTTCCACAAAATTGCTTGGTGATTTTAAATTTTGTGCCTTTTGATTATAGTACAGTTTCGTACCACGAGGCCACCAGAACTAATATTATTAGTATACATTTTTTCACCAGTGGAACATAATTGAGACCCACAAATAGATCCAGCTATCTATGATCAACTGGTAATTGACAAGAAATAAACCCTATCAAATGGGGAAATGAAAATCTCTTCAAAAAATTGTGGTCTCAAACCTAGACTGCTACTTGCAGTAAGCTGAAACAGGATTCATATCTCACACCATACACACACACACACACACACACACACACACAAAATCACCTCAAGGTGGATCAGAGCCTTGAGAGTAAAAAAGTTCATAAGAGATAAATTAGGATAGAGCTTAGAAGCCCTAGTCTATGGTACAAAAAGATAGCCAAATACAACCAAAAATACACAATCTGAATAGGATAAAAATGAAGAATAGGGCCTTCTAGTATACATTTTTATTCTCAATAGTGACCCTATGTACAACTCTGCTCTATCTTGTGCCAATCTCACCATTTCCGACACCTGTACCCCTATTACCCCACACTAAATCAATCCATCTCATCGAGGGTCTTCATCTCCTGTGCTGTCCCTCCACCCTCCCATGCATGACGTCCCTCTCAAAGGACTGGTCCTTCCTTGCAATTTGTCCAAAATATGTCAGAGGAAGCCTCAGAATCCTTGCCTCCTGTCCTGGCTTCACCCTCTCCAGGACAAACCTGTTCGTTTTCTTAGCAGTCCATGGTATATTCAATACTCTTCTCCAACACTACAGCTCAAAGGCATCTATTCTCCTTCTATCCTCCCTAATCATTGTCCAACTCTCTGATGCATAGCAAAGACCATGGCATGTATCAGGTGAACCTTAGTCTCCAGACTGACATCTTTGCATTTCAGTACTTTAGAGAGGTCTCTAACCACAGACTTTCACATCACAATACATCCTGGCTGCTGGTGCCAAGAATGTTGACTGTGGAGCCAAGCAGACCAAAACTGAACAATCTCAATCTCTTCACCATCCGTCATGATGCTGCCAATTGGCCCAGTGGTGAGAATGTTTGTTTTCTTGATATTGAGCCTCAAACCATACTGAAGACTGCAATCTCTGACCTTCCACAGCAAATGCTTCAAGTCCACCTCAGTTTCAGCAAGCAGAGTTGTGTTGTGTGCATATAGCAGATATTGATGATTCTTCCTCCAATCCTGATGCCACATTTCTCCTAATAGAGCCCAGCCTCTAACATTAGTTACAATACCCCTAGTACCACGACCCCATCTAAACTCAGCCTGAATTTCTGGTAGTTCTCTGTTGATGTGCTGTATATCTATCTATGTATCTATCTACCTGCATATTTTTTATTTTATATTGGTTTGTATACAAAATTATTATACATTGTTCTTTACACTTTCCTTCATTCACATTGTGTTTTATACAATCATTTCCACACATTGCATTTTATAAAATTAATCACCATTGAAGTATGACCACCATTACCCCATCTTTTCAAGTCCTCATATCTAGATCCCTAATAGCAGATCTTTCCCATTTCCTTTACTGCCTCCTTTCACCCACCAAAAGCAACCCCACAATTACACTCTGGCCACTTTCAGCCTTCTTCTCCCACCCCTCTCCCACTTTGATTCCTAGAATGAATATTACAGAAGAATATTATTATGAAAAAGAAAAGGAACCTGTCCCCCCTATTATTTATTGGATAAAGGTTTAAAAATCCCTCCCAAGTGAAGAAAGATATTGATGTCCACTCAAAATCAGTATGAATGTCAAAACATAGAGATGAATTAAAGAAATGGCTTGTGATAAGCACAATGAACTACTCAATGTGGCCCATTAGAAGGCACTAAAGGATAGTAAATTATAAAGAGATAAATAGTTCTTTAGCAATGATTTGTCTCTGAAACCTTGAATTGAAGGTCTAGCAATTAGAAACCACTTAAATAATGCTAGTAGAATTTAAGCTGAGGTAAAAGAAATATGTTGTTGTTGTTATGTGCCGTCGAGTCGCCTACGACTCATAGCGACCCTATGTAAAACAGCCATAAACTCCGCTCTGTCCTGTGCCAATCTCACTGTCTCTGACACTCCCATCCCAATTATCCCAGTCACTGAATCAATCCACCTCATAGAGGGCCTTCCTCTCCTGCGCTGTCCCTCCACCCTCCCAAGCATGATGTCCCTCTCCAAGGACCGGTCTCTCCTCACAACATGTCCAAAGTATGTTAGACGGAGCCTCAGAATCCTTGCCTCCAAGGAGCCACCCGGTATAACCCTTTGCAGGACAAATCTGTTTGTTTTCCCAGCAGTCCATGGTATTCTCAATACTCTTCTCCAGCACCACAGCTCAAAGGCATCAATTCTCCTTCTATCCTCCTTGGTCATGTACAACAAAAGAAATATAGATTGTTATAATAGATCAATATTTCCTTATATAAAAAAAAATTACTAAGCTGTTGGCTTGTGTGTGCTCTTCTCTGTAAGCTTGTCTGAGTGTTCCATTTTTCCTGCCATACTATCACCTTTTGCTCTTTCTGTTTACATTCATAACTGAGAGAACAATCAATGAAAAGAACTGAAACCTCATAATTACAGATAAATTTCTATTTTGCCAATTTGGGAAAACAAAGTCCTAATAATTTGGTATAGAATATTTGTTTATCCCAGTTAGAGTTGTTTTGACGTTTTTGTGTGCTTGTTTGGTTTTTCCTCCCTACAGCCATTATCATTAATATTCTTATAGTAGATTATCTGTCTCACTCTGAGGTCAGCAGGATATCGGCTACAACTTTAGCCAATTGAAAAGAATATAAACAATCATTGTGAAACCAATGAATCTTCAATGTTTAAGTCAAGGCATCAGTACATGAAGAGAAAAGTGAAGCTATGGAAAGCCTAACCATTTTCTCTGAAATCAGGCATTCTGTTCACCGATCAATTTTTTCCCCTTCAGATGTCTAGAATACTCCTTGGACAAAAATGTGGTCAATCTGTGAAAAAACTTTCTGGAATTTTATACCCAATTAAACCATCTGTTAGTGCCCTGGAGCACACTTACCTAAAAGTTTTCTCAGTTAATAAGTTGCCCAATAGATTCAGTAAATGAGTTCCTACTCAAGGACAATGCTTTATTTAGTTACAAGCTGACAAGCAATTACTAGAGCAGAGATAAACATGAAAATGTGTACCTTTTTATGAAAAGAATTCTGTTCAGGCAGCTTTAGATCAAGTGTACTGAATGTAGACCTGTTTAGTTCAGCAATTGGACATTATCTTTGCAACACTAGAAAATACACTAGTATTTAGACAAATTAATATAGTGTTGAGATACATAGTCATACTGCCATGGAGTCAGAATTGACTCATAGTTGACCCTTCTTCTGGCATCTGAGGCTTTAACACATAAAGAGAAATTATCCATCTTCCTCCTTCAGAACTCTTGGTGGATTTAAACTGTTAGAGTGATGTACCCTTTTTATTTGCAACCCTACTAACTACACTATGAGAGATGATTACTTACCATTTCTTTGTCTGGTCTATTTTCCCAAATAGTCATGAACATAGGTAATAGAAAGGCAGCTACAAAGATGGTAAAAGTCTGCTTTCTAATGTGTTTACTTATGATTCACAGATACCAAGTGCACAATGGATAAACTGTTTTCTAAACTTTTGTGTAAAGAACTTGCAAATACTTACTGATTTATCAGTTGGAGAAATGATACGAGATAGAAATATGGAGAGAGGAAATAATAGAGAAAAACACAGAGAAAGTAAAAGAAAAAGTGAGGAAGAAAGACAGACATTAAAGAGGTAGAGAAAAATAAATGAATCACCAATTAATCAGATACCTTTTTAAACTTTCTCCCTTTCTTTTTTTAACCCTAGGTTATTTAGTACATTGCTCAAAATATATTCACCTTTGTTTTGTCTTCAGTTATAATGCTATTGAAGAAATGTATACTAATGTACCCTCATAACACAAAAAAGTAGAAAATTATTTCTGAGAAAAAATATTTTCTATTTTCAACTTTTTAAAATATAAAGCCAGATTATAATGCAGTGTGTGTGTGTATGTGTGTGTGTGTCTGTGTGTGTGCCTGTGTGGTAGGGGTGAGGTTCACAAAGGAAGATTTCATTTCAACTCATAAAAACACTAATGATGAGAGTACAACTGTTTCCTAGAATGTTCAAAGCTCTAAAACATTATGAAAGCACATTTCTTCATCTTTGCTCCAAACTGTATGTCATCTTAGGCTGTCAAACTTTTTCTAACCCATTATTGGCAGATTTCCAATAGATCCCTGTGGGTTTGGTGTTTTGTTTTTTGTTGTTGTTGTTGTTTGTTTGTTTGTTTTTGTTTTGTTTTGTTTTTGTGCAGCAGGGTAAGCTTTGAGATAGAACTGACTTGATGGCAGTGGTTTTAAGGTATTTTTAAAGAAAATTTAAGCTATAGTACCTGAACATACAAAGCAGGGAAACTGGTGAATCAAAGAAAATCTTCAAGCATCGTGGTAGAAGTTTGAGACAGCTCTAAGGGAGCCCTTCAAGAATAAATGACGCATAAACAAGCAGGAGATAGTTCTTGCTCTAACGAGCCCTGTACAAATTCAGTGATGTGAATTTTGAAAACCAACCATGTGTGCTTGGAATAAATGTTGTAGATAAATTTAAAAGAAATTCAAATTACTCTAAATGAGCACATATGCTTAGTTTGGACTATGCCTTATGTTGTTCCAAATATATTCACATCTAATGATAATGCTTTTTATCTCAGAATCCCTCCCCCCAAATAATTCCATTACCACTTCATTGAACAGACTATGCAAATATGGTAGACTGTGAAAGGGCAGAACAATTCTTTCTTGTGGATTATTTAATCATTACCACTTCAATGATTACAGTAGCTATTATTTTCTTAACTTTATAGGTAAAGAAATTGCTATTTGGAAGAGAACTTTGCTTAATAATCATTCCTTTGAATCACGTATTTTGTCTGCCTGTTACTAAGCAAAAGTCTAACAAGTTTCTTTAACATTCACACAAGTTTGTCAGCAGAGGTCCATTACTGTTACCGCAGTGTACTGTGAACAGGCATTTCCATAATTGCTCAATACATTTAAATGTATGGATTTCCATTCTTACAAGAAGACTTGAGTTTGAATTTAAAAAAAAAAATTATTGTTGTTAGGTCCTGCCGTGTACAATTCATGGCTACCTATGGACAAATGACCTCAGTCCTGATATATCCTTATCATCCTCATCATCTCTGACACAATTTAATCCATTGCTACAGTCACTATGTCAATTCATCTCCTTGGGGCTCTTCCTCTCCTGTGCTGACTATCTTTTCAAGCATGATGTCTTTCTCCATAGAGTACCCTCACCTAATAACATGTCCAAAGTATGAAAGACAAGCTTCATCACTTTGGCCTCAGAATATATCGTGTATATATATATATATATTAGAGTATATCTTGTCAATCCAATTACTACATAAACTGCATCTTAATTAGATGTAATAGAAAGAATTTGAGCTATAATCCCAAAGGTACCTGGTTTGAAGCCACCAGCTACTTGGTGGGAAAAGGATGAGCAATCTCCTCCTGTGCAATTAACTTCCTTTGAAAACCCACCAGAGGGTCAGCTATGGATTGGTTCTGACTCTACAGTACACAGCACAACAACAACAATGTGTTATTGATCGCAGCTTAGTATCTGATGCACAAATCATTTGGTCCTCATGACCAGTGTGAAATATTGGTCTATCATTTAGTCTCATGAGAAATTCCAAAATTATCATGTGGTTTCTTAATGATTTTGCTTTTTTTTTTCACAAAATAAGTTAATAATATTTATTAAATTAGAAACAGATTTCCTGATTATAAACTAAATATGCTTATTGGATAACAAAAGAAGGATTGATGTCTTTGCATTGTGGTATTGGAAAGAGTATTATATATCCCATGGACTGTTAAAAGATAAACAGATGTGTCTTAAAGAAGGTTCAACTAGAGTACTCCTCTTGGGCAAAGAAGGCAAAGTTTCATCTCACATAGTTTGGACATATTCTTAAGAGAGGTCATTCCTTGGGAAGGGACCTCATGCTCAGAAATGTTTAGAGTCAGTAAAGGAGAAGAAGATTCTCAACAAGATGGGTTGACAGTGACTGCAGCAATGGGTTCAAGTAAGTCAGAGATGATGAAGATACAAGATAGGATAAGGTTTAGATCTGTTGCTCATAGGGTTGCTTTGAGTCACACTTGACAACACCACACAACAACAACATTGGCAGTGTGTAATGTAAAAGGTTGTTAAATAAAAGTTATTAGTTAGTATTAACCAATCAGATAAGCTATTTCCTCCTGTAATAATTTACAACCTCAGAAATCCAATGGAAGTTTGCAATGAGTTGGATTGGAATCTACATTAGTGGACTTGGTTTTGTAGGCAGTTGCACTCATAGTCCAAAGGCAATGTTCTCTGATTATTTTACCCCACTAGCTGCTGCAAGGAAGAAAAATGATAATGTTTTCTCACTCAATTTTTATCTCAGGGAGCTCTGGCGGCCTAGGGGGATTGCATTTGTGCTGCCAACTCAAAGTAATCCACAAATTGTCTTCTTAACTATAAATTCTTCCTTATTCATGGTCCAACTTTTACGGGGTCAGGAAGTAATAGAAAATGTACCACAGATAGGGAAAATTGATAAATTATTCAAATAGCTAAAAGAATGCAAGGCTCAAAAATGAGCAAATATCCCAACTGGGAATATCAATTACCTCTATGGAAGAAAAAATATTTTTAAAGAGGGGTGGGCAGGGAGAAAAATGTAATAATGAATGAATGGAAAACCAAAGTCGCAGTAAATTTTCATTGAGATTAGTAATAATAATAATAATAGAAAGGGGAAAATAAAATTTAAAAAATTACAAAAAGGACATAAAGTGGTCAGAATGTGTTAGGATTTTTTCTTAGATAAAATTAAATATGTGTTTTTTGTTCTTTGGCAATATAGCAAGAAGTTCTATAATACATTTCTCAAAGAATCAACTTTGATTAATTGGCATTAACTTGTATTTTTGCTTTGTTTGGTATAGTATACACTGATGTCTACTCTTCTTTATTATTATTATTATTAGTTTGAGTTTAATTTTATGTTTTTTTGTTGATGGTGAGGTTTTTTTATTTGCTCATTGTGGTTTTTCTTTACAGTGTATAAGCATAAATCATTAATATATTCACTACTTATTTCCTGATAAGAATATAAAGCTATAAATTTCTCCCTAACCATTGAATATTAGCTTTATTATATACAGTTTTTAATGTTTTGGATTTAAGAAAGAATGTTCTTTCTTAAAGACTTTCTCATAAGATTTTCTCTAAAAAATATTGATATTTCTGCCTTAAAATCAAATAGCTTGAGAGTTTAAATAGTGCTATTAGCATCTACGTCCCGTCCTCTTATTAATGTTAATTGTCTTTTCCGCCATCTTGGAGCCGGAGAAGGTGGTTGTCTCCTCCAACGTCTGAAGTTTTGAGTGAAATAATTGTGGCCTCTTGGAAGCAGGACTTCTGAACGAACCACAAAGATGGCTGGGAGGCTTTGGTGCAAAGCCACCTTTGCTGGCTATAAACGAGGTCTCCGGAACCAGAGGGAGCACACAGCTCTTCTTAAAATTGAAGGTGTTTATGCCCGAGATGAAACAGAATTCTATTTAGGCAAGAGATGTGCTTATGTTTACAAAGCAAAAAACAATA
>NW_006400149.1:701898-706751 GCF_000299155.1 Elephantulus edwardii
TAGTTATTAATACGTTATTAAATTTAATTTTATTAAGTATAATGTCAACTATTTAAAAATTAGTATTGATAGCTCCAAATGTAATTGTCAATTTTCCTGTCTAGTATTTTTATTTGGTCAATTTCTGTTTCTTGTGTTTGAAAGTCCTATATCTAAGCACAAACATATTTGCATTATGTCTCTTAAAAATAATTACTTTATCATTAAAAACATCCATCAGTTGATAATGTTGGGATAAGGATTAATGATCTTCTCCTGTGGGATTTATTGCCTCTGAAATTTACTGGAGGATTCAAGATGAATCAGTTATGATTCATCTGGCACACAACAATAGTTGATAATATTTCCTGTTTTTAAACTTCCTTTCTGGCATTAAAATATCAAAATATAGCTTTTTTACAAGAAAGCAATAAAGAAAATATATGTTTGTGTTGTCTGAACACTGAGATAGTCAAAACAATTATCTCAAAAAAAGTGGCCATGTGTTAATTCTTGGATCCTGTATGTATGATCTCTTACATGGTAAAACAGACTTTGAAGGTATTATATAGTTAATGATCTTTCCTCTTCCACCACCTGAGA
The DNA here is from genome assembly GCF_000299155.1 of Elephantulus edwardii. Taxonomy (NCBI): domain Eukaryota; kingdom Metazoa; phylum Chordata; class Mammalia; order Macroscelidea; family Macroscelididae; genus Elephantulus; species Elephantulus edwardii. Next base: position 702,481 of record NW_006400149.1, read on the forward strand.
CATCATGGATTTTCTTTTGTGTGTGTCTGTAGGGTTTTCTCCATTATTTTTTGTTGTTGTTGAGATTTGAGTAAATGTTTACAAACCATATTTTTTATCCGCTCATTCGTATATATTTTGTTCTACAATATCATTTATAATCCACACAACTTCCATTGAAGTTGGTCTGAACTTTCATTGTTCTACATTGTGCTTTCCTGCACATCCTGGTGTTCACTACAAATCTGCTTCCTGTTGATGCTCTTTCATACTCGATTGGTGGGTATGTAAAATGGTGAAACCACTCTGGAGAACAATTGGGTATATCCTTAGAAAGTTGGAAACAGTACTATTTGATCCAGCTGTTATACTACTGAGAGTAAATGCTGAAGAAATAAGAGCTGCAAAATGAACAGATATAGGCATAGTCATGCCTGCATCAAAGGCACCCTTGTATATAAGAGGTAACCTTCAAATCACGCATTATTTAAGACAAAATGGAAAAATCTTATGCTTATGTATCTTCATGAAAAAAAAAACATGTTGTATTGGGGAAATATATCATCAAGGACCTTTCTACAGAGTAGAATGATGTCTGTTTGAAGACTTAGGTGCATCTGATTCAAGACATGAACTTTTAATTGCTTAATACACATCCAAATGTCAGACAATGAAATGGGATTGTTGTTGTTATGTGTCATCGAGTCTCTTGCAACTCATAGCAACCTTATGTACAACAGCCCTAAACCCTGCTCTATCCTGTGCCAATCACATTGACTCTGACACACACATCCCAATTACCCCAGTCACTGAATCAATCCACCTCATAGAGGGTCTTCCCCCCTGTGCTGTCCCTCCACCCTCCCAAGCATGATGTCCCTCTCCATGGACATGTCTCTCCTTACAACCTGTCCACAGTATGTTGGATGAAGCCCCAGAATCCTTGCCTCCAAGGAGTTGCTTGGTTTAACCCTCTCCAGGATGAATCTGTTTGTTTTCTTGGCAGTCCATGGTACATTCAACACTCTTCTCCAGCACCACAGCTCAAAGGCATCAATTCTCCTTCTATCCTCCCTAGTCATTGTCCAACTCTCTGATTCATAACAAGTGATTGCAAAGAACATGGCCTGTATTCTCCCTAGTCATTGTGCAACTCTCTGATTCATAACAAGTGATTGCAAAAAACATGGCCTGTATCATGCTTACCTTAGTCTCCAGAGAGACACCGTTGCTCTTGAGTACTTTGGAGAGGTCCCTAACAGCAGACTTTCCCATTGCAATACATTTTTTTTTTTATTTCCTGATTGCTGGTGCAAGAGTGTTGACCGTGGAGCCAAGCAAACTGAAGCTGTGAACAATCTCAATCTCCTAGCCATCCATCCTGATGCTATCGATTGGTCCAGTGGTGAGAATCTTTGTCTTTTCGACATTGAGCCTCAGTCCATATTGAAGGCTGCAATCTTTGACCCTTTGCAGTTAAGTGCATGAGGTCCTCCTCAGTTTCAGCGAGCTGGGTTGTATAATAACCTATGAAATGGGATACCAGAAGAAAAAATAATATCTTTGAGTTATGTTGGAGAACAGTATTGAATATTCTAGGGAGTGTCAAAAATAAACAATTATATATGTTGGGGAAAATGCAGCCAGAGTGATATTTGGAGATAAGAATGATGAAACAAAAAGCCCAATCTGAAATGAAGTTTCATCATAGGTCTCTCATGTAGGTCTGAAAGTTACATATCTTGCTTCTAATTTGTCTAAAAATTCATTGTATATACTTAATTTTAAAGGATTTTTTGCTGTAAATGATTACAAATTATTATTTCGAGTTACCTGGAAACCCTATGAACCTGGAGAAAGGACAAAAGTTATACAGGAGGTGTCCAGGACTTTTGTTCATAGGGTTGCTATAAGTTGCCTGCGATTCTACGGCACTTAACAACAACACCACCACCAACACCAGCAGCACAGAAAGAGAGAGCAGTTGGCCTAGCAGACAGAAAGCTATGCTCTCAAGCCAAAGGTGGGTGACTACTCCGAGGCCCTTGGGGTTGCCTTTAATTGCTTTTGGTGAAACATTCTTCTAGGTCGTGTAAACCTGGTATGTCCACTTGCTGTACAGAGGTAACTGTGGTTGCTGTGAAGCCGAACACTGTGGCACTGATAAGTTTGAATATTTGTGTCTCCAGTTTGAGATTTGTTGGAATTCTTAAACATCTGAGTTTGGGATTCTTATCAAATTTGAAATTATTTTAATCAATAATTCAAATATTTCCCTCTCTACCTAATTATATCTGCTTCTATTTGTTCAATTGCCTCCATTTTTTTCTACCTAAAATGCATGATTAGCTTATCTGTTAGTCTAAAACATTTAGTTAATTCTGTTTCAGTATTCCACAGTAAGTGTTTTATATATTTTATCCACTCTTTCAACTGAAATATAAATTCTTTCAGTTTAATTATGTCCAGAAGTGGAAGATAAATGCCATTTTCCCTATATAGTAATAAAAATATGTTAAATAACATCCATGATGAAAGTCATAAAGCAAAATATTTTTAAAATTCTCACAAAGAGGATCAAAACTAAATAATTTTATTTAATGGGATTAATATTTGAAAAGAGTTCCAAAGACAATTTGTAAACATGGTACAGAAATAGCATCTTGAAATTTGAAGAGCTAATACAAATTAAAATAAAACACATTTTTCAAAAACACATTTATGTACTACCTGCAAATACAGAAAAATGACTAAAAATTATGGAGTATATGAAAAGAGACATAAAAATTATATTAATATATATTAATCTTGACAGGATACAGTGTAAACTATTTGACAATTTATGCTCTTCTTTCACTTTATTTGGAGTTTCAATGAAATACTTAGAATATTATGAAGAATTTATAAGGAAATGAAAAATATTATAGAAACTGGTGACTCATTTCTCATTGGACAACTCCCACTCTAGAAACAGCGGGTTAATTGTTTGTTTTATTATGTACAATCTCTTCTTAAAGAACACAAGTAGAAGGGAGTGAGGTGCACAGGGCATTTCTGAGATTAGGATTAGTACACACAAAACATTAGAATTTCCAACTTTCTTATTACACTATTCTAAAGAAGTGTGGATGAATAAAAAGATTCTATTTTGAAGGACAAATCCTTTGAATTCAAACTCAATTCTAGTCAAAAGGTGGGTATGTGACCTTGAAAAAATTGTATGCAACATTTCTGCCTCAATATTTCCAACCATAAAATCGTAAAAATGTTATATTCTTGGATTTTTTTTAGATTTAATACAGGTGTGGGACAGATCACCAACTACTCACATTCAAGTTGAAGCTGAAGTTGAGGAAAATTAAATTAAATCCACAGGAACCAAAATTTGACCTTAAGTCTGTCTCACTTGAATTTCAAAACCATCTCAGGAACAGATTTGAGGCCTTGCGCACAAGTGAGCATATGCCCAATGAGTTCTGGGAGGATATAAAGAAAATCGTCCATGAAGAAGACAAAAGATAATTTCAAAGGCTGAAGAAGAAGAAAAGCTGTCAGATGAGATTCTGAATATTGCATTAGAGTGCCAAGAAGCCAAAGCTAAAGGGAGAAATCAAGACATCAAAGAGCAGAACAGAAAATTTTAAAATCAACTTGGGACAGCAAAACAAGATAATATAATGAAATGTGCAGAGAGCTGGAGTCAGAACCAAAAGGGCTGAACTCGCTCAACGTTTCTTTCCCCCCTCTTTATATTTTATTATTATTATTATTATTATTAATTTTAATGAAAATTTACAGTATTTTGAATTTCTATTCATTCATTGTACTTTTCTCCCTCCCCTCACCCCTCCTCCAGTTCATTCTTCTCTTTGAAAAGTAAAAGAAAAATTCTTTCCTTGTTAAACAATCCCTCCCCCCAAGTCCACTTCAATGTGCACCCTTAGTTCTGGACTCATGTCATGACAATAATACCTAATCATATCTACGTTTTAAACAGTTCTGTCTCTCATGTGTTTCAATTCAGTATACATCATTTATCCCATCTTTCTCCGTCTCCCTGCCCAACTCCTATGTTAGTCCCATTTTACAACAGTGGCACTATTTACTATTTATTAACCTGAAAGAGTTGAATAACAAATTCAAGCCATGAGTGGTAATACTTAAGGATGCTTTGGGTAGAATGTTAAATGACCCAACAAGCATTAAAAGAAGATGGAAGGAGTACACAGAGTCACTGTATCAGAAAGAATTGGCTGACACAGAAGAATTTCATGAAATAACATATGAGCAAG
>NW_006400149.1:707124-708365 GCF_000299155.1 Elephantulus edwardii
ATAAGAGGAATCTACCTGTGCTTCATTGACAATGCCAAGGCTTTTGACCATGTGGATTAAAACAAGCTATGGATGACTCAGAAGAATGGGAATACTAGAACATTTGATTGCGCTTATGCAAAACCTATACTTGAAAAAAGAGGCAATCATCAGAACAGAGTAAGGAGACACTACATGGTTCAAAATTGGGAAGGGGGTCTGCCAGAGCTGTATTCTGTCTCCATACCTTTTCAATCTGTATGCAGAACAAACTATCCAAGATGCTGGGCTGTAAAAGGAGCAATGTGGCATCAGGATTAGTGGAAGATTCATCAACAACCTGGGTTATGCAGATGACACAGCTCTGCTTGGTGAAACTGAGGAGGACTTGAGGCACTTGCTGCAAAAGGTCAACGACTGCAGCCTTCAATATAAATTGAAGATCCACATGAAGAAAAAAAAGATTCTCACCACTGGGCCAATTGGCAGCATCAGTATGGATGGTGAAGAGATTGAGACAGTAACAGTTTTAGTTTGTTTGGCTCTACAGTCAACACTCTTGGTACCAGCAAGCAGGAAATCAAGAGAGGAATTGCATTGGGAAATCAGCTGTCAGAGACCTCTCCAGAGTACTGAAGAGCAACAGTATCAAGGTGATTAAGGTGCACCTGATCTGGGCAATAGTCTTTCAATTACATGCTATACATCAGAGAGTTGGACAGTAACTAGGGATGATAGAAAGAGAATTGATGACTTTGAGCTGGGATGCTGGAGAAGAGTATTGAATGTCTCGTGGTCTGCTAAGAGAACAAAGAGGCTTGTCCTGGAGAGGTTGAAGTCAAGCTGCTCATTGGAGTCAAGGACTCTGAAGCTTTTTCTGACATACTTTGGACATGTTGCAAGGAGGGACTCATCCTTGGAGAGGGACATCATGTTTGGGAGAGTGGAGGGATGGTGCAGGAGAGGAAGACCCTCCATAAGATGGATCTATTCTCTGATTGGGGTGGTGGGAGTTAGTATGTCGGAGGTAGTGAGGTTGGCACAGGATAGAGCAGGATTTAGGGCTCTTGTACATAGGGTCGCTATGAGTCGCAAGAGACTTGATGCACATAATATCAACACCATTTAAAATACCTGGAATGTGTTCGTTCCTTAAAATTTTTCTTCTCTATTCCTTGAGATTCTCCTGGCGAGCTCTGGTGGCCTAGAGGAAAGAAGTTGCAACTACAGTCTCAGAGGTGCATGGTTCAAATCCACCAGAT
>NW_006400149.1:708935-711392 GCF_000299155.1 Elephantulus edwardii
AACAACAACAACAACAACAACTATTCCTTGAAAAAATAACTTACTTATAAGAAGGAGATTATTCAGAAGTAACATAAGTGAAACAAAACTCTTTGACGATGTACCTGGAAAAGCCTTGGTCTAGTTATTTGAGGTAGAATATAGGCTAACAGTGATTCAATGATCCTTTTCAAATGATGCTGTAGAAGTTAATCAGCCATATGTCATCACAGATGGCATACGTGTAGGAGGGAAACCTGATATTTCTTTCAACTGACAAAATACTGTCAAAAGTACCAAAGGTTAACAAGAAGGTCTAAAACTTATTAAATGAAATCTGACAGGATTATACATAACATATTTTGTTTGAACTTTAAAAGGCATTTGTACATGATTGAAAATGAGGGATTAACTCGAGAAAATCATGATACAAATAGTTCAATATTTTACTGATCATGATGTCAGATTAAATGACACAGGAGTAGGAACTGAGTTCAAGGTGATTGATCAAAACAAAATGTCTTATTTATCTTTGCTTTGAGACTTAATAGATCTGCAGATGATATAGGTGATAGATTTTCTGTGAATGCAAACCTACTTTTTTAGACAAATTGGAACTAGAAAGTCAGAGTCAATTGACAGATGATAACTGTAATACTAGAGAAAGTATTTCTGGATATGCTTAACAGAATCACAAAAATGGTAGCACTAAAGAAAAAGCAGGGCTTGTAGATGTTAATGTGATTTGGTGCTGAATATGGAATCATCTTGAAAGCACAATCTTTTACATTCTAATGTCACCAATATAATTTTTTATTTACCAAATCCCACAGAAAGTTATTCAAAATAAAAATAACAATTTCATACAATTAATTAACAAATATGGACTGTTATTATTGGGGTTAGGTGACAATCAGTTGACTATGGCTCATCCTTACCAAAACACTTTGAGCAACAAATCAAACATTCTTCTATCATGCACCACTGTCATCAGCTCTGATATTTTAGAGCCCATTTTTTATAGTCACTACGACAAATCATATTGTTGAGAGTTTTTCTCTGTTTCTCTGTCATTCCATTTTCCCCAATCTATGTGTTTTCCTAAGGACTTGCCCCAACTGACAACATGTTCAAAGCTTTTGAGAAGTTTCATAGTTCTTGCCTCTAAGAAGCACCCTATTTGCAGTTCTCTCAAGAAAAACTTGTGTGCTCTTTCGGCACTTTATGGTATATTTAGTACTCATCATTGACACAATAATTCAATGGCATAGATTCTTCTTCTGTCATCAGCAATAACATCTTCCAGCAAAGTTTGGGGTTTTTAACCACATTATTTTTTTATGAGATTTTAATGAAAGTTTATAGAGAACTTGGATCTCCATTCATTCATTAATGTACATTTTCCTCCCTGCCACCTCCCCCACAGTTTGCTTTATTCTTTGGAAAAAAAATAGTTCATTGCTATACACCCCTCCTCCAGTCCTCTTTACTATGAAACTCTTATTCTAGATTCTTGTCATGCTGAAAATACTAATAATATATTCCTTTTATATAGTTCTCATCCTCATCTGTTTCAATGCAGTGCACATTATTTATCTCCTCTTAGTTCCCCCCAACTGCCATATAAATCCTCTTTTATAACAGTGTCACTATGCAGTGCTTATCTTTTTGTGATTGACATATTTCACTCAGCTTATTGTCCTCCATGGTCATCCATTTTGCATAATATTTCATGAGCTCTTTGTTTTTCAGTGTTGCATAATATTTTATTGTGTAAAGATGCCACAGCATTTCTGTCCATTCGTTTTCAGATGGTCACTTGGGTTGTTTCCAATGCTTTACTATGGTGAACAAAGCAGCAGTAAACAAGGATGTGCATATATCTATTTGATGTCAATTCTGTTTTCTTTATGTTATATTCCCAGTAGTGGAATTGCTGTGTAAAATTATTTCAATTTCAATATTTTTGAGAAAGTTCCATACTTCCTTCCATAGTGGTTGCACCACTTTACAATCCCACTAACAATGAATAAGGGTTTCCGTTTCTCCACTACCTTGCCAGCATTTGTAGTTTGCAGTACTGTTAATTTTTTCTATTCTTACTAGGATGAGATGATAATCTCATAATTATTTTTATTTGCATTTCTCTTAGTGCTAGGGATTTTGAAAATTTCTTCATGTGTTTGTTCACCATCTGATTTTTATTTTTTTGGTGAAATGTCTGTCCATAACCTGTACCCATTTTGAAAATGGGTTGTTTACCTTTATCTTGTTGTGGTGCTCAAGTATTCTATAATTCTAGAGGTAATCCCGGTACCAAACATGTCATTATAAATGTTTTCCCCAAGTCTGAAGCTTTCCTTTTTACTCTGTTGGAGAAGGTTTTGGATGTGCATAAGGATTTGATTCTTAGAAGATCCCATTCATCTATTTTATCCTTTCCTAGTTGTAGGTTTTTCTTTTCTTTTAATTTTTTTT
>NW_006400149.1:714638-731860 GCF_000299155.1 Elephantulus edwardii
GTATCGATTTTGTTGACCTCCTAGTTGTAGGTTTTTCAGGATGCTGGGAAAGCTATTCATATTGTAGATTAGGGCTTCTAGAGTTTTTCCATGCTTTTTTCTGATGAAGTTTCTATTCTGTCGTTTTAGTCCTAGGTCCTTTATCCACTTTGAGTTGGGTTTTGTGTATTGTGTGTGGTGTGGGTCTTGTTTGAGTTTTCTGAAGATAGTATTTCCAATTTGCCAACATCATTTGTAAAAAAAACTATCATTTCCTCACTTCACTGATTTAATCTTCTTGTCAAAAATAAGTTGACCATAAGTAGATGGGCTGATTTTTGGGTTCTCAGTTCTATTCCACAGATCTATGTGTCTGTCATTGTACCAGTACCATACTGTCTTCACCACCTCGGCAGTGTAATTTGATTTGAAATCAGGGAGTGAGATATCTCCTACCTTGTTTCTTTTTTTAAGGAGTGTTTTGCTTGTTCAGGGTGTCTTTCCTTTCCAAATGAAATTGGAAATTGCCTTTTCCATCTCGTTAGAGAATGGAATTGGTATTAGCATTGGGATTGCATTGAATATGTAGATTGCCTTTGGTAGGATTTTTATTTTTACAGTATTGAGTCTTCCTATCCAGGAGCAAGGTATGTTTTTCCATTTCTGTAGGGTTTGTTTGTTTTGTTTTTTTTTTTTTTATTTCTTGTAGTAAAGTTTTGTAATTTTCTTTGAATAGATCCTTTGTGCTTGTGGTTAAATTTACTCACAAGTATTTAATCTTGTGATTAGCTATTATAATGGGTATTGTTATCCTTAGCTCCAGTTCTATATTCTCTTTGTCATAGCAGAGAAATCCAAATGATTTTTGTATGTTGATCTTGTATCCTGCCACTTTAATGACCTGATCAACTAAGTCCAGTAGTTTTCTTGCTGACACTTTAGATTTCTAGGTATACTATCATATCATCTGTATATAGAGAAAATTTTACCTCCTCTTTGCCAATTTGTTTAAGTCTTATTTCCTTCTCTTGTCTTATTGCTACTACTAAGACTTCTAACACAATATTGAATAGGAGAGGTGATAGTGAACATCCTTGCCTACTTCCTATTCTCAAAAGGAATGCCTTTAGTCCATCTGCATTGAGAACAATGTTGGCTCTTCGGTTTACATATATTTGTTACTATGTTGAGGAAATACCCTTCTACTCCTATTTTGTTGAGTGTTTTAAATAGGAAAAAGTGTTGGATTTCGTCAAATGTCTTTTCTGCGTCAATTGATAAGACCATGTGGCTCTTTTTCTTTGTTTTGTTAATGTGATGTATTGCACTGATTGTTTTTCTTATGTTGAACTGTCCTTGCATAGTTGTCATGAATCACACTTGGTTATGGTCATTTTATTTATTTCTTTTAAATATATCATTGGATTCTATTGGCCAGGATTTTATTCAGGATTTTTGCATCTATGTTCCTGAGAGATATTGGTCTATAGCTTTCTATTTTGGTGTTATCTTTACCTGGCTTTGGTATCAAGGATATATTTGCTTCATAGAATGAATTTGGGAGAATTCTGTCTTTTTCTAGTTTCTAAAATAGTTTATGTAGAATTTGTGACAGTTTTCTGAATGCTTGATAAAATTCACTTGTAAAACCATCTTGTTTGGGGGTTTTTGTGGCTGGAAGTTTTTCAATTATCTTTTCACTTTATTCTTTTGTAATGGGTCTGTTCTGGTGTTCAGTTTCGGGTTTTGTCAGTTTATGTAGTTTGCGAATTTCTAAGTATTCCTTCATTTCCTCTAGGTTTTATATTTGTTTTAGTATAGTTCTTATTAATATTCCACTATAAACCTTTATTTTAGTTGCTTCCATTGTGGTATGTCATCTCTTATATTTGTTTCTTTTCCTTTTTTTATTTTTTGTTAATTTTGCTAGTGGTTTGTTGATTTTATTGATCTTTTAGAAGAACCAACTGCTAGTTTTGTTGATAGTTTCAATTGTTTTTCCGTTTTCTATTCCATTTATTTCTTCCCTAATTTTTATAATTTCAAGGTTTGTTAAAGATTTCTGGTTTTCTTGCTTTTTTTTCAGTTTGTTGGAGATGTTGGGTTAGAGAGTCAATGGTCATTTTTTCCTGCCTTTTGATGTGTTTGCTTATTGCTATGTATTAATCTCTGAGTACTGCTTTTGCTGTTTCTGGGAATATCTTGATCTTTCCTTCATATTTGGTGGAGAATTTTGATGGGTACAATATTCTTGAGATGACAGTTTTTTCTTTGAGTCTTCAATATATGTCATTCCATTGTCTTTTTGTTTGCATAGTTTCTGCTTATAAATCAGCATTTAATTTTATTTGCTTTCCCTTATAGGTTATCCTTTGTTTCTCCCTTGCTGCTTTGACTATGATATGTCTTGGTGTTTTTCTTTTGTGATCTATTCTATATGGTGTTCTCTCAGCTTCTTGAATATGTATTCCTTCATTCTTCATTATTCCTAGAAAGTTTTATTCTAATAATTCTTCCACAACTTTTTCAGTGTCTTTAGTTGCTTTTTTCTGTTCTTGAATTCCGGTGATGTGCTTGTTATTTCTGTTGATGGTGTCCCCCGTTATTCTTAGGTTTTCTTCTTTTTCCTTCCTTTTTGATTCTGATTTTTGTTCTAGCAGATCAGAGGCATCAATTCTATCTTCTGTTTCACTGGATCTGTGTTCCATCTCTTCAACCATGTTCATGTGACCTTCCATCATGTTGACAGAATCTGAAACATTGGTCTTCATATATTGGATTGTGGTTTCATGTTTTCCAGAGCCTCTAATGCTTCATTTGTTTCATCTGAATTGTTTTGGATGGTTTTTGTAAGCATCTTGTGGTTTTTGCTTGCAATTTCCTGTAATTCTTCAAGTTTTTCTTTCATTCACTGAAAATATTCAATCATGGTTCTTTTAAATTCTATGTCAGGATGTTTCATCAGACTTTCTAGCTTCAGGAAATTCATTGATACTGCATTCCTTTCTGGATGTGACATCTTACTTTGGGCTTGCATAGGGATTAAGGTAACATTCTTTTTATGAGACATTGCAGCGGTAGAATTTTTCATGTCTGAGGCAATAGCAGGTCTTGATCTGAAGTCACTACTCCAGAAGAGGGTTAGACAACTACCTTGCCTGGTAATCTGCTTTCCATGTGGCATTACTGTGGTAGAATTTTTCATATCTGAGACAAGAGCAGGTTCTTAATCTGAAGTCACTGCTCCAGAAGAGGGTGGGACAGCTGCCTTGCCTGGGTTTCTCTCTACCTTCTGACCCAAGGGAAGAATTGCTTTAGTCTGGCAGAGAAAAGTCCTATAAAAGCAGCCTCCCCACCAGATAACTGCCACAGCTAAACCAGGCCAAGTTGCTCCAGGCTAAAGGCAGTGGATGGATGGAGGTGAGTAGTTGCAAGTTGGAGTGCAGAGACCTGACTAGAAAACCGGTGAGCCTTGGTTTTACCTTCAAGAACAAGTTCCAGCTGTTTTACTCCCTTCTGATTGAACTAAAGGGGCCCATGTGATCCAGCAAAACAGCAGTGACCTGCCTCCCAAAAGACTTCATTCATGTTTCAGCATGGCTCCTATAATGCTAAGTCCTAGCACACATAGTGTCAGGAAAAGAGGTCCCAGTGAACACTGTCAGAGTCAGAAGCAGAGGTAGGAAAGGAGGTCCTGGTGTGGGCTAGCAGTATAAGGACAGGGCATCCCAGCATGCTCTAGTGACATCAGGAGAGGTGGTCCAAGAGTGAGCCAGTAGCATCAGTAAGCCCAGCAAAATTTTGAGAAAATAACTTAGAGAAGAATAGATGTATTTATGCTATCTTAAATAAAATAATATATAAAATAAAGTACTTACAAAAAATAAATCAGTGTCAATTCAGACATTTTATTCTTGAAAAATACTGTAATATGTATGTTTAATATATTAATAAATAATAATTATTAATATATATTTGTACACACATATACATGCACACATACATATAGAGAGAGAAAGAGAGAGAAACGGATGGGGGAGAGATAGAGAGGGAAGGAGGGGGGGGAGAGAGAGAAAAGGATGAGCAATTTCCTCCTATGTGATAATGTAAATATACTGCTTCTAAAAATGAGCTAGAGGATAGTTACAAACAGATAGTACTCAACAACAAACTGTATATATTGTTGTTTTGTGGTGCTGAATCACTTGCTACTTATAATAACCCTATGTACAACAACTCTGAAACCTGTCTTATTCTGAGCCAGTCTCAATGACTGACAGCCCTATCTCTAAGCCTAAAATTACTGTGTCAATCCATCTCATCCAGAGTCTTCCTATACTGCACTGTCCTTCCAAACATGATATCCTTCTCTAAGGACTGGTTACTCTTGCCTAAAATATGTGAGACAGAACCTCAAAATCCTAGCCTCCAAGATGAAACTTGGTTTTACCCTCTCCAAAACAGATCTGTTCTCTTGGTGGCCCATGGCGGTGTTGTTTTCAGGTGCCATCAAGTCCCATGCAACTCATAGTTGCCCTATGTACTACAGCTCTGAAGTCTGTCCTATCCTGAGCCAATGTCACTGACGCTGACACACTTGCCCCCTTTGCCCCATTTACTGTATGAATCTATCTAATTGAGAGTCTTCCTTTCTTGTGCTATTCCTCCACCCTCTCAAGCATAATGTCCCTCTCCAAGGACTTGCCACTCCTTGAAAAATGTCCAAAATATGTGACACAAAGCTTCAGAATCCTTACCTCCAAGGAGGAGCCTGCTTTCACCCTTTCCAGGATAAACCAGGTCACAGTATATTCACCACTTTTCTCCAGCACCAAAGCTCAAAGGCATCAATTCTCCTATCATAACTAGTCATTGTCCAGCTTTATGATGCATAAAAAGTAATTGCAAATACTAGGGCTTGAATCAGGCACACCTTATTCTACAGACTGACATCACTGCTCTTCAGTACTCTGGAGAGATTTCTGACAGTAGACTTTCCGCAATTCGTCTTGATGTCCTGACTGCTAGTACCAAGAGTATTGATTGTGGAACCAAGCAAACCAAAGCTGTTAACAATCTCTTCACCATCTATCATAATGCTGCCAATTGCCTAGTGGTGAGAATCTTTGTTTTCTTGATGTTGAGATTCAATACATATTGAAAGCTACAGTCCTTGACCTTCTACAGCAAGCACTTCATGTCTTTCTCAGTTTCAGCAAGCAAGATTTTGTCATCTGCATAACATAGGTTGTTGATGAGTCTTCCTCCAATCCTCATGCCACATTCCTCCTCACAGAGCCCAGCTTCCTGGAAGATAAGTCCTGCATATAAATTGAAAAGGTATGTAGATACAACACAACCCTGGTGTACATCCTTCCTGATTTTGAATCATGAAGTGTTTCTTTGCTCTCTTCTGATGACTACTTTCTGGTACAAACATAGAATTCACATAATCTCAATCAAGTGTTCTGGGATTCCCATTCTTCTCAGAGTTAGCCATAGTTTGCTGTTATTCACACAATCAAATGCCTTTATATAGTCAATGAAACACAGATAGACATTTCTCTGGTATTCTCTGCTTTGAGCCAAGATCTATCTAGTGTTATAGCATTACCTATAATTTCTGTATTACCATGGCTTCTTCTAAATCTAGCCTGCAGTTCTAAATCCAGAACTACACATCTGGCAGCTTTCTGTTAATACATTTTTCTAGTTGATTTTGAATAATTTTTAGAAGAATATTTCCACTGAAAATAAATATGTTTTGGATCAAGTGCAACCAGAATACTCTTTGACAGCAAGGATGACTAAACTTCATCTCACATACTTTGGAATTGTTAAGAGGAACCAGACTTTGGAACAGGATATAGTTACAAAGTTAAGGGTCAATGAAAGAGAGTAAGACCCTTAACAAGAAGAATTTGTATGGGAACTGTAATAATAGAGTCAAGTATGTCATAAATAATGAGGATGGCACAGGATAAATTCAGGTTGAGATTTATTGTTCATAGAGACACTGAGAAGCATAGTTCACTCAATGGCACCTAACAACAACAGGCTATACTGCTGTTAATGAAAACAAAATTCTGTTATTGGTTCTTGTTTTTAAATTATTGATGTAGATGTCATAGATTTGCCTTTTGTTATTATAGTTTATACTCACATTCTTCATTGCTGTCAAACATAAACCAATTCATGGCTGATCCTCAGAGAGGTTTTCAGAGCTGGTTAATAATAAAAGTGGAAATTATCTTTATTTTTCCCTCAGAGACTCTGTTGGATTCAAATCAACAACGGCATTGTATTTGAGTTAGCTGTGAAACTTCATAGGGGCTATGTGACCATAACTTTAGCTTATGTTCTAAACTATAAAGATATATAAAGGATTGGCTATCCCCTTCAGAAATATCAGGCCTTCACAAACTCTACAGATCACACCTAGGACAGATTAGCAGATATGGAACCTGAGGAAAATTTTGAAAGACACAGGAATAGTTTCTTAGCAGACTCTAATAATTGGAACAAAGAATGTGAAAAGCATTAATGTAGGAAAACTGGACATCATTAAGAAATAAATGGAAAAAAAGGAAAAAAAAAGAAATAAATGGAATGCATAAATATTGACATATTAGGTAGGTGTTGGCAAAAGAAGATGGATTGCCATGAATCATGTGACGACCATATGCTCTACTGTGCTGGAGATGAGAAGGTGAGAAAAAAAATGTGGTCCCTTTCGTAGTTACAAAAGTAATTTCTAGATCCTTCTTGAAATACAATGTTGAGAGCAAGAGCAACATACATACATATACAAGGAAGTTCACTGAATACCACTATCATTGAAATATGTGCTCCAACAGCTAGAGCTAAATAGGAAAAAAAAATGATAATTTCTACTAACTTTTACCGTTAGAAAATGATCAAACATGCAACCAAACGCACTGGTCATGATGGGTGACTGGGATACTAAAGTTGGAAAGAGGGAAGAAGGTCAGTAGTCATTAAATATGGACTTGGTAACAGAAATGAGGCTGGAGAGAGAATGATAGAACTCTATATAATCAATGACTTATTCACTGCAAATAGCCTTTCTAAGAAACATAAAGTTAGACTATACACATGTATTTCACCTGAGAGTATGCCCAGGAATCAGATAGATTACATAAGTGTTAATAATCATTGGAGAAGCTCATTATCAGCAGGGAAAACTAGGCCAGATGCTGATTGTAAAATAGACCACCAACTACTCATACACAAGTTCAAACTAAAGCTAAAGAAGGTTACATCAGATCCACAGGAATAAAATTAGTCTATCCTCTTTGAATTTGAAAAATGTCTCAAGGACATATTTGAGGCCTTAAACACTAATGAGCAAAGACCAGATAAGCTGTGGGAGGATAGAAATAGTATCATCCATGAGGAACGTAAAAGATCACAACAAAGGCAGGAGAGGAAGAAAAGACCAAGATGGATGTCAGAAAAGGTTTAAATATTGAATTAGAGTGCTGAGACACCAAAGTAAAGGGAAGGAAGCAGGTAGGTAAGGAGTAGAACAGAAGATTTCAAACAAAAGACAGAAGAGAAAGAGAAAGCTAAGATTACGATGAAATATTCAAAGATGGGGAGTTGGAAAATTAAAAGGGCCTAGTTCACTCATCATGTCTTAAGCTGAAGTAACTAAGGAAAAAATTTAAGGCTGGAGTTGCAATGCTTATGGATGCTATGGGCAGAATATTGAATGATCTAAGAAGCATTAAAGTAGATGGAAAAATTATACTGAATCATTATACCAAAAAGAATTGGATGACAGAGAAGAATTTTAAGAAATAATATATGATAAAGAGGTGATGTTGATGAAGAAGAAAGTTTAGCCTACTCTGAAGGAATTGGCAAAAAATAAGGCCCCAGGAATTGATGGCATACCAAATTGACATATTTCAACAAACAGATGCTGCCCTGGATGGGCTCCTTAGGTTGTAACAGGAAATCTGAAAGACAGCTACCTGGCCAAATGACTGGAAGAAAATCTGTATTTATTTTCATTCCAAAAAAAGGTGACCTGAAAAAATGTGTAAATTATCAAACAATATCGCTAATATCACTGCAAAATCCTGGAGAAGATAATAAAAAAATAACTGGAACTGTACATTTTCAGTGAGCTACCAGAAAAACAAACTGGAAATAGAAATGGAAGTAGCACTAGAGACATTATTGCCGATGTCTGATGGATCTTGGCAGAAAACAAAGAGAAGCAAAGGAATGTCTATCTTTGTTCCACTGTATTCTGATGCATTATTCTAGAAGACACTTGTCTATATTTATATTTATTTTTACTGTTTTCAAACATAAAGAGAAGTAAATAAAACAAATTTTTGGATCAAAAGCAATTATAAAGCACGTTTAGTTGCTTAAATCTCTGTATAAACTTCCACTCTTACCTTCCAATTATGTTTTACCTTTTCATAGTATCAAACTGACAAATTTTGAAATTGATTGTTTTTGAGTTTTATCCTATATTTCATGGGACCATACTGAAGTTGACTTTTTTTTACAGGAAAGTGGAGTATTGATGAAATATATTCAAAATTGGAGATATTTAATATCTTCACTTAAACATTATTCTGGGTTGGTTTTTTTTTTTAGTTTCATCAAACAGAACAAATATGTTAAGAAGAAATTAAATGAGTGACTTTTATTTAAGTTGTTATTGTTGTTGGTTTTGTTAACTGCTGTCCAGTCGAGCATGACTCATAGCGACCCTATGGGAAAAAAAAATACGTGAATCCTGTTATATAATTATAATCGTTTTTCCATGTTCATAAACTTTCCAGAGGCATGTGGTTTAGGAAGTGGATGCCACGCCTGCTTCCTTTAATGTACTCATTCTTAATTTCATATTAGAGCTTTGTATTGTTAGTTGTTGTTACCTGCTATTGAGTTGTATATGGCTCATAGTGACCCTATGAACAAAACATTTGAACCCTGTTCTATCCTGCGCCATCCTCAAACTTCCTAACACACAAGAGCCCATTCCAGCAGTCAGCATATGAATCCGTCTGATTGAGGGTCTTCTTGTCCTTCTCTAATCCTCTGCCCTTCTCAATATCATGTGTTTCTCCAAGGAATAGTACCTCCAGGAACATGCCCAAAGTATGTGAGGCAAAGCCTCATCTTTCTTTCCTCCAAAGAGTATACCAGCTACACCCTCTCCAAGACCTCTGTTTGTTATCTGGGCTGTCCATGGGATGTTTAGTGCTCTTCTCCACATTGTCCAAATCTCAGATACATATCTAGTAAACAGAAAGTCTATGGCCTGAATCAGACACAACTAAGTCTTCCAACTGACATCACTACTTCTCAATAATTTGGAAAAGTCCTTAAGTGAAATTTTCCTCAGTACAGAATGTTTCCTTAGCCTTACTGCTCATGTCAAAGTTATTAATTGTGGATTCAAGCAAGATGCAGCTGTTGACAATTTCAGTTTCCTGTCTGTTCATCATGATGCTGCCATTAGCTCAGTGTAAAGAATTTTAATTTTCATGACATTGAGATGCATTTCATACCAGTTACATTTCTAAATCTTCTGCAACAAGTGCTTTAAGCCTTCTTCATTTTCAGCAAGCAAGATTATGCCACCTGCATAATGCATATTATTGATGAGTCTCCCTCCAATCCTGATGACATACTCTTCCTCATAGAGTACTGCTTCTCAGGTAATTTGTTCAGCATAAAGCTTCATATTAGATACTACTAAATAGTACTAACTTAGTATCTCTTCCATCTATAATGTGCCAAAAATGAAAGTAATGGGAATGGTTTTATAAAAACAAAAACCCTAAAGTTTTAATAGCAATATATCATGTACAATGGCTATAAATGGTAATATGTACAGATTTTCTGTAAAAAATGTCTAGTTAAGAATATTATGTTTGTATTAGCTTTTGTATGGAGTTTTATTACAAAAATTAAATGAACCTTAGGGGAAAATATATTATATGAATAAAAAAAGTAGCTCTCTACATTCTTTACAAGGTTGAGGATAAAACTAGTAATTGCAGAATACTTGGAAAATATGCAATACAATTTCAAGGCAGAGAATGGGAGAAGAATGAGCCTTCAAATCTGTATATGAATTTCACTGAAGCTCTTTATGGTAGAAGACTCCAAGACTACTTAGAAAGGTAGAAAATTAAACAGCTGCTTCCCAATGGGTGGGGGGAAATATTGAGAGATTGATTCTAGTCAAAGTGATTGCATTGTAGCAGAAAGTGAGTGTTATTTACAAAAGGATATCAGAATCCAGAAGTGTGTAATTTCTTATCCACAATGTTTTAAAACCAAACTCAAACTCACATACATCTACTTGATAGCAGCATAGCAATCCTGTATTGGGTGTTTGAGGCTGCAAATAATGTGAGGAGATAGTCCATTTTCCTTCTGCTGAACTGACAGTGGATTTGAAACTTAGGTTTTTTCATTTAGCAGCACAACATGCTACAGACTACTCTGATGGGTCTCCCTTCACAATGTTTATTGTTGTTTGTTAGTTTGGTAGGTACCATTAAGTACAACTCACAACAACATTATGAACAGCAGAGTTGAACTCTGTCCTATCCTGTGCTATCATCGCAATTTCTGACATACTTGAACCATTTGCTGCAGTTACTTACATGAATCTCTGGTTGAGAGTTCCTCTCTTTTGTAAACTCTCCATCTTTACAAGCATGATGTCCCTCTCCAAATAATAACTTCTCCCAGCAACCTGTCTAAAGTGTACGAGATGAAGGTATTTCATCTTATCTTTATCACCCTGGTTGCAGCTTCTCCAAGGCATACCTGTTTTTTCTTTTGGCAGTGCATAGGATTTTTGGTAATTTTCTCTAATACCACACCTCAAATGCATCAAGTCTTCTATCATCTTTATTCATTGTCAGATGCATCACAAGAAATTGAAAAAATTGGAAAGAGTATAACCTGAATCAAGCATACTTTATTCTTCAAATAAACATCATTGCAACTTAATAATTTGGAGAGGTATCCTAATTTTCTGATGGCTGCTACCAAGGATATTGATTGTGGATCCAAGTAAGATGAAGTAATTGACAAGTTCAATGTTTTCTCCATGTATCATGATGTTGCCTATCAATCCAATGATGAGAATTTTTGTTTTCTTGATTCTGAGATGTAATGCAAAAGGAAGTGCATAGTGTTCGCTCTTTGCAGAAAGCATTCATGCTCTTCTTACATTCAGCAAGCAAGGTTGCATCCTTTGAATAACTCAGATTGTCAGTGTGTTTTCCACTGATATGTTGTTGTTGTTGTTATATGCTGTCAAGTGACCTATGATTCATTATGACCTTGCCTTGTCCTGAACCAGTCTCAATCGGATCTGACTCGCGCAGGAGAAGATTGCCCCTCCTTCTCCTGAAGAGCATCTGTTGAATTTGAACCGCTCACCTCCGGGATTGCAGTACAGCTTCTTGACACTCTGCCACTAGAGCTCCCCCTATTTATTTTCTGTTGGTCCATGGTAGGTTCAAGACTTTTTCTAACACCTCAAATCTTCTTCTATCATCTTTAGTCATTACCCAGCTCTCTGATGTATAACACGTAATTGCAAAGACCATAGACTGAATCAAGCACGCCTTAGTCACTAGACTGACATAATTGCTTCTCAGTACTCTGAAAAGTTTTCTGGCAGCTGATTTACCCAGTGCAATTCACCTTTTGATTTCCTGACTGCTGTAACTGTTAACAACATCAATCTCTTCTCCATCTATCATAGCGCAGCCAATTGACCTAGTAGTGAAAATCTTTGTTTTCTTGATGTTGAGCTTCAATCCATATTGAAGACTACGGTCCTTGACCTTCTGGAATGTGCAAAAAACTGGAGTCCTCAAAGTAAAAGGGCCATACTTGCTTGGCATTTCTTAAGATGAAGGAACTAAAGAACAAATGTAAGCCATTAGTTACAATACTTAAGGATGCTATGTATAGAATATTGAATGATCCAGGAAGTATTAAAAACAGATGAAAGGAGTATAAAGAGTCACTGTACCAAAAAGAATTGACTGACAAAGAATTTCTAGAAACAACATATAATCAAGAAGCAATAATGATGAAAGAGAAAGTTGAAGCTGTTCTGAAGGACTTGGCAAAAAATAAAACTTCAGTAATTGATGAAATACCAATTGAAATATTTCAACAAAAAGATGCTGCCTTGGAGGTGCTCACCAGGTTGTGCGAAGAAATCTGGAGGACGATTACCTGGCCAACTGACTGGAAGATATTTCCATTGATATTGAAGCTACATTCTTCTTCAGAGAGTCCAGCTTTTCAAATGATTACAGATTGAATAAGTATGGAGAAAGGGTACAACCCTGACATACTCTATTATTTGTTTTAAACCATGTAGGGTTTTCTTGCTCTGTTCACAGAACAGCATCTTGGTTTATGTTTAGGTTTCACATGAGAATAATTAAGTGCTTTGGGCTTCTCAGTCTTCTCAGTATTATCTATAAGTTGTTATGATCCACAAAGTAAAATGCCTTTGCAAAGTCAGTAATGCATAAATAGATATGAAAGAATTGCTGTGTATTTCTCAAGCTAAATAAACTTTAAAATTAATGCAAGCCTTGTGTGGTCATATTGACAGATGCTATGGGGGAAATCTGTAATAATCCAAGAAGCATTAAAAGAGGATGGAGGGGGGGATGATGACATCAAAAGTTTTGGTATGAACAGGATTTAGAGTCACATCTTGCCAACCAATCAGAGGAGGATCACTCCAATGCCTAGGTCTCAGGAGCACCTGTCTTGTTCATTGATTCATTGCTCAGGCTCTCAGCCTTATCTAGGTACAGACATTTTGCCTTAATCATAACCTTGAAAATAAGAATGCACCCTTTAAGCAGTGTAGTTAATGTATCAGCAAAGAATAGAAAAAAGATATCCCAATGCTGCCTCAAAGCCAGAGACCAAAATGGGTATATTCAGATAGTTCTCTAGGATGTTTTGTAGTTTTGCTTTTAAAATACAAATAAGATATCCTGTGTTATATGTGGGTTTATGGATGTACTGGAAATTACAGGCATACATGACAGATACTGTGAGTTAAATTGGGAACCATGACAATTAAGCAAGCAATGCAATGTTGTTGCTTTTGTTGTTGTTGTCATCAAGTTGTCTGTGACTGATAGTGACCATAATAAGCTATACAATAGCTCTGAGCACTGCCGTTCCCTGAGCCAGTCGGACTGCCTCTGACACTCCTACCCCAATTATCCCAGTTACTATGTTTATCCATCTTATCCAGGATCTTCTTTCCTGTACTTGTCCCTCCACCATTGAGATCATCATGACCTTTTCCAAAGATTGGTCCATCCTGGCAACGTGTCCAAAGTATGTCAGACAGAGCTTCGAAATACTTACATCCAAAGAGAAACTTGGTTTCACCTTCTCTAAGGCAGACTTGTTTACTTCCTTGTCAGTCCGTGATATGTTCAATACTCTTCTCCAGCACAACTCGGAGGCATCAATTCCTCTTTTGTCATTCTTAGTCATCTTCTAGCTCTCTGATGCAAAGCAAGTAACTGCAAAGACAGTGTCCTAAATAAGGTGTACCTTATTCTCTAGGCTGACATCATTGCTCTTCAGCACCCTGGAAAGATTCTTGACCGCAGATTTCCCTAGTACAATTCATGTTTTGATTTCCAGACTGCTGGTTCCAAGAGTGTTGGTTGAGTACTCGAGCAAGGTGAAATTGTTAACAACCTCAATCTCATCTTTATCTATTGTGATGCTGTCAATTGACTCCATGATGAAAACCTTTGTCTTCTTGATGTTAAACTTTAATGCATATTTCACACTATAGTCCTTGATCTTTTGCACCAAATGCTTTAGGTCTTCCTTAGTTTCACCCAACAAGCTTGTTGTCACCTAGATAACACAGGTTGTTGGTAAGTCTTCCTCCAATCCTGATACCACATTCTTCTTTATAAAGCCCAGCCTCCCAAATTATCTATTCCGAATATAGATTGAAAGGTATGGAAGAGCATGCACCTTTGATGCACTCCGTCCCTGATTTTGAACCATGCAGTGTTTCCTTACTCTTTTCTGACGACTGCTTCCTGGTCCAAGTATAGGTTTCACATGAGTACAGTCGAGTGTTCTGGGATTCTCGTTCTTCTCAAGAATTAGCCAAAATATGTTGTGATCCACACAGCCAAATGCAACTTCACTGTCAATAAAATACAGACATTTCTCTGGTACATTCTGCTTTCAGCTAAGATCCATCTAATACTGGCAATGGTATATCTAGTGCCATAGCTTCTTCTAAACTAGCTTGTACTTCTCGTAGTTCTCTATTGATGTATTGTTCCAGATGTTTTTGGAACATCTTTAACAATATTTTGCTTGCTTGTGATATTGTGCAATAATTTCTGCACTCCATTTGATCACTTTTATTTTGAAATGGAAATAAATATATATCTCTTTCATCCATTGATCAGGTAGTTGTCCTCCAGATTTCTTGACACAAACTGGCTAAAATGTCCAGGGCTGCACCTTTTTTGCTGAGTTAATAGTCAATGAGTTCCTAATACCTTATTTTTTTGCCACCTTCAGAGAATCTCGAACTTCCTCCTTCATCACCATTGTTTATTGATCATTTATTGTTTCATGACATGTTTCCATATCAGCCAATTATTTTTGGTACAGTGACTCTGTGTACTCCTTCAATTTCCTTTTAATGCATCTTGAGTAGTTCAATATTCTTTCCATAACATCCTCAAACATTGCAAGTCGAGGCTTGAATTTTTTTTCTTTAGTTCCTTCAGCTTCAGGTTTTTCTTCTTCTACTATCCTTAGTTATTTGACAGCTTTCTAGTGGATAGCAAGTAATTGTGAAGATCATGAACACCTTAATCTAAACTGACATTGTTGCTCTCCAGCTCTCTGGAGAAGTTGTTGAGAGCAGATTATGCAATTCATCTTTTTATTTCCTGACTGCTGGTGCTAAGAGTGTTGATTGTGGAACCAGGCAAGCGGAAATTATTAACCTTCATATCTTCCTCATTGGCCCAGTGCTGAGAATCTATGTCTTCTTGATATTGAGCTTCAATTCATGTTGAAGACTGAAGTCCTTTAGGTTCTGCAGCAAACCTAAACGTCCTCCTTAGTTTGGTAAGCAAGGTTTTCTCATCTGAATAATGGAGGTTGTTGATGATTCTTCCTTTAATCTTGAAGTCATATTCCTCCTGATAAAGTCCAAGCTTCCAAATGATCTGCGTATAGATTGAAGATGATAGTTTGCTTCTGGTAAACAGATTGGATCTTTATGAAAACCTAGTCAAGTTTCCAGAACCATCAGACTAAAAGGAGCAGTTGCAGAACATGAACTCCACAGCTCACACCTGTGAGTATTCAGCCTTGCCAATAGGCTTCTTGACCAACTTGTCAGGAACAGAACTGGAGGAGAGAAGACTAAAATAGGCCATCTTTTCTAGCCCTGCCCCAGTCTTAGGCTGTATGTTCAGTCTCAGGTTCCAATCCTGGCCTTTACCTTAGCCCCAAATTGGAAATCCATCCTTACCCCAAACACAGTTCCAAAACTAGCCCCTCTCCTGGGCTCTATCCTCACTCTAATCCCTGCTCCACTCTCAACTTCAAAACTAGGACCTAATCTGGCCTCTATACTAGTCTCTGTGCCAGCCTCAATTACAACCTCTGCCTGGACCTCAAATTTGGGCTGTAACCGAGGCTTGTTGCAGACACCAAATCCAGCCCTGATTTCTGCTCCAATTCTTGTCCTAAACTCAGCCCTGATCTGTGCACCTATCTCAGGTTCAATCCTAGCTCCTGTTCCAGCCCTTGTCCCTGTCCCAGTCTCAGCCTCATTACTAGTCCCATGTCCAGTTGGTATCTTGGCCCTGATCCTTGAGCTCATTCTAGGCTATATCTTGGATCCTTTCCTGGCCCTTTTGCTGCTCCATGCCTGATCCATATTCCAGGCCCATGCCCAGATTTGTTCCTTGATGCTTGCTCCTATCTCAGGCTAGTACCTGGCCCCACTCCTACCCTGGGACTTACTCCAATCCCAGGCCAGATCTCCAGGCCTCTGTCCTTGCTGTAATACTATACAAGATCAAGCCCTTAGTTCCTGCTCCAATCCCAGACTAGATATCTGACCAATTGCCTGCCTGATGGCTAGCCCAAATACCCTGTGAATCCACATCCCAACCACTGCCCAAACCCCCATCCTAATCCTAAGAATAACCAAAATCTGGCCCCAACCTAGATGTGCTTCTTGGACCCAACATGAGCCTGAACCATGCTTCATTTAAGAATCTCACCTTGCCCCATTCTCTGACCCGTCTTCAGTCCCATTCCTAAACTATTTGCTGGTCTCCGTTCAAACTTGATTCCATTGTAAACCCTGGAAATAATGCTGGTCAGAATTCAGGCCCAAATCCTTGCCCTGACCCCAGGCTTGTGTACAAAATTGTGCCCTGGGCTGCTGGACCACTGGTGATGGATGGCCCTTTAGCTCTCCACACCCAAGTGAAGAGTGGGAGTGATGACTCTGTGAAACCAAAATCTTGAATTTACTGAATTTCTTCTGGACAGATTTTGTGGTAATCTCAAGAGATTCCAGAAAGATGTACAGCCAAAAAGGAGAAGTTGTAGCCTGTCACCCTTGGTGGTGACACTCCTACCACAGGATCAGGCCAACAGTTGTTCATGCACTGGTAGAAGATATGACTTTTGTGCACTGTAGGGTCATCTGCAATTATCAATTAGTTGTACACCTTTGTCCTCAACAATTATAATTGTGGCAATTTTAATGGCTATCTGTTACTTTGTGATTGTAATCATTTCCTGTGAGCTCTCTTACATGGTGATGGATACCAAGACCTTATAAAGTGTCTAGTTTATCCCATCCCAAACTTTCATTTAATTACTTTAATTTGATTTTAAATTTGCTTTTATTTTTATGTCTTTCAAAAATGTGAAATTCCCTTGCAATATGTTACAAATTTCTGCCACAGAGTGGTTTTTGATTTTTTGTTTTATTTTATATTGTCATTTGTTTTTATTCTTGGTATGTCTTTTATTGATTGAGTTTTGGGCGTTTTTTGTTTGCTTGTTTTTTGGTTTTTTGTCACTTCACTGACCTGTTCTGTATACAAGTTGAAAAGGTATGGAGACAGGACACATCCTTGGCCTACACCCTTCCCAATTTTGAA